>NW_027459074.1:145000-147500 GCF_050624435.1 Tenrec ecaudatus | reverse complement strand
GATTCTGCACAGGTGTGTGTATGTGTCTGTGTGCGTTTGTGTAAAAAGGATACCATATCAGAAACCGACTATTAATTCTGCAAAAGTGTGTGTGTGTGTAAAAAGGACATGGAGTCTGAAGCCATCCAGAGGTTCTGTAAGTGTGTGTGTGTGTGTGTGTGTGTGTAAACAGACACAAATTCAGAAACCCTCTAGATATTCTTCAAGTGTTTGTGTGTGTGTGTGTGTGTGTAAAAAGGACAGCAAGTCAGCCACCATCCAGAGATTCTACCAGGGTGTATGTGTGTTTGGTGTGTGTGTGTTTGTGTAAAAAGACACGAAGTCAGAAGCCCACTAGAGATTCTTCAAGGGTGTGTGTATGTGTGTATGTTTGTGTAAAAAGGACACAAAGTCAGAAGCCCTCCAGAGATTCTGCAAGGTTGTATGTGTGTGTGTGTGTTTGTGTGTGAGGGTAAAAATTACACGAAGTCAGAAGCCCAATATTGATTATGCAAAGGTCTGTGTGTGTGTGTGTGTTTGTTGTGTTTGAAATAAGTAAACCATATTAGAAGCCCTCCAGAGATTCTGCCAGAGTGTGTGTGTGTGTATGTGTGAAAACAACACGAAGTCAGAAAATGTCTGGAGATTCTACAAGGGTGTTTGTGTGTGTGTGTGTGTGTCAAAAGTACAGGAAGTCAGAAGCCCTCTAGAGATTCTGCAAGGGTGAGTATGTTGTGTTAAAAGGACATGAAATCAGAAGCCCTCTAGGTTTTCTGGAAAGGTATGAGTGTGAGAGTGAGGGAGTGTGTGTGTGTGTGTGTGTGTGTGTGTGTAATAAGGACATGAAATCAGAAGTCCTCCAGAGTGAGAGTGAGGGAGTGTGTGTGCAATAAGGACATGAAATCAGAAGTCCTCCAGAGATTCTACAAGTGTATGTGTGTGTGTGTGTGTGTTTAAAAAGGACACGAAGTCAGAAGGACTGCAGAGATTTGGCAAGAAAATGAGTTTGTGTGTGTGTGTGTGTGTGTGTGTGTGTGTGTGTGTAAAAAGGACATGAAGTCAGAATCCTTGTAGAGTTCTGGAAGGGTGTATGTGTGTGTGTGTGTGTGTATAAAGGACACCAAGTCAGAAGCACTCTAGAGATCCTGCAAGAGTATGTCTTTGTGTGTGTGTGTGTGTGTAAAAAGGACATGTTGTTAGAAGTCCTCCACAGATTCTGCACAGGTGTGTGTATGTGTCTGTGTGCGTGTGTGTAAAAAAGACACCAAGTCATAAGCCGACTATTGATTCTGCAAAAGTGTATGTGTGTGTGTGTGTGTGTGTGTGTGTGTGTGTAAAAAGGACATGGAGTCTGAAGCCGTCCAGAGGTTCTGTAAGTGTGTGTGTGTGTGTGTGTGTGTGAGTAAACAGACACAAATTCAAAAACCCTCTAGATATTCTTCAAGTGTTTGTGTGTGTGTGTGTGTAAAAAGGACAGCAAGTCAGCCACCATCCAGAGATTCTACCAAAGTGTATGTGTGTGTGGTGTGTGTGTGTGTTTGTGTAAAAAGACACGAAGTCAGAAGCCCTCTAGAGATTCTTCAAGGGTGTGTGTATGTGTGTATGTTTGTGTAAAAAGGACACAAAATCAGAAGCCCTCCAGAGATTCTGCAAGGTTGTATGTGTGTGTGTGTGTGTGTGTGTGTAAAAAGTACACATGAAGTCAGAAACACTCCATAGTTTCTGCAAAGGTGTGTGTGTGTGTGTGTGTGTGTGTGTAAAGAAAAAAGTCAGAAACCCTCTAGAGATTCTGGAATGATGTGTTTGTGTGAGTGTGTGTGTGTGTGTATAAAGGACAAGAAATCAAAAGAACTCTAGAGATTGTGCAAGGTTGTGTGTCTGTGTGTGTGTATAAAAAGGACATGAAGACAGAAGCCCTGCAGGCATTATGCAAGCGTGTGAGTGTGTGTGTTCGTGTGTAAAAGGATAGGAATTTAGAATCGCTGTAGAGTTCCTGCAAGGATGTGTGTGTGTGTGTGTGTGTGTGTAAAAAGGACACGAAGTCTGAATCCCTCTAGAGATTCTGCAAGGGATGTGTGTGTGTGTGTGTGTTTATAAACGACATTTTAGAAGTCCTCCAAAGATTCTGCACAGGTGTGTGTATGTGTGTCTGTGTGCGTGTGTGTAAAAAGGACACCAAGTCAGAAGCCCTCTAGAGATCCTGCAAGGGTGTGTCTGTGTGTGTTTTAAGTATGTTTGTAAAAAGAACACGAAGTAAGAAACCCTCAAGTGATTTTGCAAGGGAATAAGTTTGAGTGTATGTGTATAAATTACATGACGTGAGATGAATTCCTGCGATTCTGCAAGGATGCATGTGTGTGTGTGTGTGTGTGTGTGTGTGTGTGTGTGTGTGTAAAAAGGACATGAAGTCAGAATCCTTGTAGAGTTCTGGAAGGGTGTATGTGTGTGTGTGTGTATAAAGGACACCAAGTCAGAAGCAATCTAGAGATCCTGCAAGAGTATGTCTTTGTGTGTGTGTGTG
>NW_027459074.1:132500-140000 GCF_050624435.1 Tenrec ecaudatus | reverse complement strand
CTGCAGAGATTTGGCAAGAAAATGAGTTTGGAGTGTGTGTGTGTGTGTGTGTGTGTTTAAAAATGACACAAAGTAAGAATCCATCCAGGAATTCTGCAAGGATGTGTGTGTGTGTGTGGGTGTGTGTGTGTGTGTGTGTGTAAAAAGGTAAGGAAGTCAGAAGCCCTCTAGGAATTTTCCAAAGGTATGAGTATCAGTGTGAGGGAGGGTGTGTGTGAGTGTGTGTGTGTGTAAAAAGGACACGAAGTCAGACCCCCACAGATTATGCAAGTGCGTGTGTGTATGTGTGTGTAACAAGGACATGACGTCAGAAGCCCTCAAGAGATTCTGCAAGGGTGTGTGTGTGTGAGAGTGTGTGTAAAAAGGACACATGAAGTCAGAAACACTCCATAGTTTCTGCAAAGGTGTGTGTGTAAAAAGATCCTGAAGTCAGAAGCCATCTAGAGATTCTGCCATGATGTGTGTGTGTGTGTATTTGTAAAAAGGAGACCAAGTATGAAGCTCTCAAGAGATTCTGCAAGGTTTTATGTGTGTGAGTGTGTGCGTGTGTAATAAGGTCACAAATTCAGAAGCCCTCTAGAAATTCTGCAAGGACGTTGTGGGTATTTGTAAAAAGGACACGAAGTCAGAAGCCGACTATTGATTCTGCAAAAGTGTGTGTTTGTGTGTGTGTGTGTGTGTGTGTGTAAAAAGGACATGAAATCAGAAGCCCTCCAGAGGTTCTGTAAGGGTGTGTGTGTGTGTGTGTGTGTGTAAAAAGGACATGAAGTCAGAACCCTTGTAGAGTTCTGGAAGGGTGTATGTGTGTGTGTGTGTATAAAGGACACCAAGTCAGAAGCACTCTAGAGATCCTGCAAGAGTATGTCTTGTGTGTGTGTGTGTGTGTGTGTGTGTGTAAAAAGGACATGTTGTTAGAAGTCCTCCACAAATTCTGCAAAGGTGTGTGTATGTGTTTGTGTGCGTGTGTGTAAAAAGGATACCAAGTCAGAAGCCGACTATTGATTCTGCAAAAGTGTGTGTGTGTGTGTGTGTGTGTGTGTGTAGGTAAAAAGGACATGGAGTCTGAAGCCGTCCAGAGGTTCTGTAAGTGTGTGTGTGTGTAAACAGACATAAATTCAGAAACCCTCTAGATATTCTTCAAGTGTTTGTGTGTGTGTGTGTGTGTGTGTGTGTAAAAAGGACAGCAAGTCAGCCACCATCCAGAGATTCTACCAGGGTGTATGTGTGTTTGGTGTGTGTGTGTGTTTGTGTAAAAATACACGAAGTCAGAAGCCCTCTAGAGATTCTTCAAGGGTGTGTGTATGTGTGTATGTTTGTGTAAAAAGGACACAAAGTCAGAAGCCCTCCAGAGATTCTGCAAGGTTGTATGTGTGTGTGTGTGTTTGTGTGTGAGGGTAAAAATTACACGAAGTCAGAAGCCCAATATTGATTATGCAAAGGTCTGTGTGTGTGTGTTTGTTGTGTTTGAAATAAGTAAACCATATTAGAAGCCCTCCAGAGATTCTGCCAGAGTGTGTGTGTGTGTGTGTATGTGTGAAAACAACACGAAGTCAGAAAATGTCTGGAGATTCTGCAAGGGTGTCTGTGTGTGTCAAAAGTACAGGAAGTCAGAAGCCCTCTAGAGATTCTGCAAGGGTGAGTGTGTTGTGTTAAAAGGACACGAAATCAGAAGCCCTCTAGGTTTTCTGGAAAGGTATGAGTGTGAGAGTGAGGGAGTGTGTGTGTGTGTGTGTGTGTGTGTGTGTAATAAGGACATGAAATCAGAAGTCCTCCAGAGTGAGAGTGAGGGAGTGTGTGTGTGTGTGTGTGTGTAATAAGGACATGAAATCAGAAGTCCTCCAGAGATTCTACAAGTGTATGTGTGTGTGTGTGTGTGTGTTTAAAAAGGACACGAAGTCAGAAGGACTGCAGAGATTTTGCAAGAAAATGAGTTTGGAGTGTGTGTGTGTGTGTGTTTAAAAATGACACAAAGTAAGAATCCATCCAGGAATTCTGCAAGGATGTGTGTGAGTGTGTGTGTGTGTGTGTGTGTGTGTGTGTATAAAAAGGTAAGGAAGTCAGAAGCCCTCTAGGAATTTTACAAAGGTATGAGTATCAGTGTGAGGGAGGGTGTGTGTGTGAGTGTGTGTGTGTAAAAAGGATACGAAGTCAGACCCCCCAGAGATTATGCAAGTGTGTGTTTGTGTAACAAGGACATGACGTCAGAAGCCCTCAAGAGATTCTGCAAGGGTGTGTGTGTGTGAGAGAGTGTGTGTAAAAAGGACACATGAAGTCAGAAACACTCCATAGTTTCTGCAAAGGTGTGTGTGTGTGTGTGTGTGTAAAAAGATCCTGAAGTCAGAAGCCATCTAGAGATTCTGCCATGATGTGTGTGTGTGTTTGTAAAAAGGAGACCAAGTATGAAGCTCTCAAGAAATTCTGCAAGGTTTTATGTGTGTGAGTGTGTGCGTGTGTAATAAGGTCACAAATTCAGAAGCCCTCTAGAATTTCTGCAAGGGCGTGTGTGTGTGTGGGTGTTTGTAAAAAGGACACGAAGTCAGAAACCGACTATTGATTCTGCAAAAGTGTGTGTGTGTGTGTGTGTGTGTGTGTGTGTGTGAAAAAAGGACATGAAATCAGAAGCCCTCCAGAGGATCTGTAAGGGTGTGTGTGTGTGTGTATAAAAAAGACATGAAGTCAGAAGCCCTCTATTGATTCTGCAATGGTGTGTTTGTGTGTGTGTGTGTGTGTGTGTGTAAAAAGGACATGAAATCACAATCATTGTAGAGTTCTGGAAGGGTGTATGTGTGTGTGTGTATAAAGGACACCGAGTCAGAAGCACTCTAGAGATCCTGCAAGAGTATGTCTTTGTGTGTGTGTGTGTGTGTGTGTGTGTGTAAAAAGGACATGTTGTTAGAAGTCCTCCACAGATTCTGCACAGGTGTGTGTATGTGTCTGTGTGCGTGTGTGTAAAAAAGACACCAAGTCAGAAGCCGACTATTGATTCTGCAAGTGTATGTGTGTGTGTGTGTGTGTGTGTGTAAAAAGGACATGGAGTCTGAAGCTGTCCAGAGGTTCTGTAAGGGTGTGTGTGTGTGTGTGTGTGTGTGTGTGTGTGTGTAAACAGACACAAATTCAGAAACCCTCTAGATATTCTGCAAGGGTGTTTGTGTGTGTGTGTGTGTGTGTGTGTGTGTGTAAAAAGGACAGCAAGTCAGCCACCATCCAGAGATTCTACCAGGGTGTATGTGTGTTTGGTGTGTGTGTGTTTGTGTAAAAAGACACGAAGTCAGAAGCCCTCTAGAGATTCTTCAAGGGTGTGTGTATGTGTGTATGTTTGTGTAAAAAGGACACAAAGTCAGAAGCCCTCCAGAGATTCTGCAAGGTTGTATGTGTGTGTGTGTGTTTGTGTTTGAGGGTAAAAATTACACGAAGTCAGAAGCCCAATATTGATTATGCAAAGGTCTGTGTGTGTGTGTGTGTTGTGTTTGAAATAAGTAAACCATATTAGAAGCCCTCCAGTGATTCTGCCAGAGTGTGTGTGTGTGTATGTGTGAAAACAACACGAAGTCAGAAAATGTCTGGAGATTCTGCAAGGGTGTTTGTGTGTGTGTGTGTCAAAAGTACAGGAAGTCAGAAGCCCTCTAGAGATTCTGCAAGGGTGAGTGTGTTGTGTTAAAAGGACATGAAATCAGAAGCCCTCTAGGTTTTCTGGAAAGGTATCAGTGTGAGAGTGAGGGAGTGTGTGTGTGTGTGTGTGTGTGTGTGTGTGTGTAAAAAGGACATGAAATCAGAAGTCCTCCAGAGATTCTACAAGTGTGTGTGTGTGTGTGCGTGTTTAAAAAGGACACGAAGTCAGAAGGACTGCAGAGATTTGGCAAGAAAATGAATTTGTGTGTGTTTGTGTGTGTGTGTGTGTGTAAAAAGGACATGAAGTCAGAATCCTTGTAGAGTTCTGGAAGGGTGTATGTGTGTGTGTGTATAAAGGACACCAAGTCAGAAGCACTCTAGAGATCCTGCAAGAGTATATCTTTGTGTGTGTGTGTGTGTGTGTGTGTGTGTGTGTGTGTAAAAAGGACATGAAATCAGAAGTCCTCCAGAGATTCTACAAGTGTGTGTGTGGTGTGTGCGTGTTTAAAAAGGACACGAAGTCAGAAGGACTGCAGAGATTTGGCAAGAAAATGAATTTGTGTGTGTGTGTGTGTGTGTGTGTGTAAAAAGGACATGAAGTCAGAATCCTTGTAGAGTTCTGGAAGGGTGTATGTGTGTGTGTGTATAAAGGACACCAAGTCAGAAGCACTCTAGAGATCCTGCAAGAGTATATCTTTGTGTGTGTGTGTGTGTGTGTGTGTGTGTAAAAAGGACATGTTGTTAGAAGTCCTCCACAGATTCTGCACAGGTGTGTGTATGTGTGTCTGTCTGCGTGTGTGTAAAAAGGATACCAAGTCAGAAGCCGACTATTGATTCTGGAAAAGTGTGTGTGTGTGTGTGTGTGTGTGTGTGTGTGTGTGTAAAAAGGACATGGAATCTGAAGCCGTCCAGAGGTTCTGTAAGGGTGTGTGTGTGTGTGTGTACAACAGACACAAATTCAGAAACCCTCTAGATATTCTGCAAGGGTTTGTGTGTGTGTGTGTGTGTGTGTGCGTGTGTGTGTGTAAAAAGGACAGCAAGTCAGCCACCATCCAGAGATTTTATAAGGGTATATGTGTGTGTGGTGTGTGTGTGTTTGTGTAAAAAGACACGAAGTCAGAAGCCCTC
Source organism: Tenrec ecaudatus (assembly GCF_050624435.1). NCBI lineage: Eukaryota > Metazoa > Chordata > Mammalia > Afrosoricida > Tenrecidae > Tenrec > Tenrec ecaudatus. The sequence goes on along the minus strand of NW_027459074.1, from coordinate 135,263 downwards.
TAGAGATTCTTCAAGGGTGTGTGTATGTGTGTATGTTTGTGTAAAAATGACACAAAGTCAGAAGCCCTCCAGAGATTCTGCAAGGTTGTATGTGTGTGTGTGTGTGTGTGTGTAAAAAGGACACATGAAATCAGAAACACTCCATAGTTTCTGCAAAGGTGTGTGTGTGTGTGTGTGTGTGTAAAAAGGACAAGAAATCAAAAGGACTCTAGAGATTGTGCAAGGTTGTGTGCCTGTGTGTGTGTATAAAAAGGACATGAAGACAGAAGCCCTGCAGGCATTATGCAAGCGTGTGAGTGTGTAAAAGGATAGGAATTTAGAATCGCTGTAGAGTTCCTGCAAGGATGTGTGTGTGTGTGTGTGTGTGTGTAAAAAGGACACGAAGTCTGAATCCCTCTAGAGATTCTGCAAGGGATGTGTGTGTGTGTGTGTGTTTATAAACGACATTTTAGAAGTCCTCCAAAGATTCTGCACAGGTGTGTGTATGTGTGTCTGTGTGCGTGTGTGTAAAAAGCACACCAAGTCAGAAGCCCTCTAGAGATCCTGCAAGGGTGTGTCTGTGTGTGTGTGTATGTTTGTAAAAAGAACACAAAGTAAGAAACCCTCAAGTGATTTTGCAAGGGAATGAGTTTGAGTGTGTATGTGTATGTGTATAAATTACATGACGTGAGATGAATTCCTGCGATTCTGCAAGGATGCATGTATGTGTGTGTGTGTGTGTGTGTGTGTGTAAAAAGAACACGAAGTCAGAAGCATTCCAGAGACTCTGCAAGGGTGCGTGCATGTCTGTGTGTGTGTGTGTGTGCGTGCGTAAAAAGAACACGAAGTCCGAAGCCCTATAGAATTTCTGCAAGGGTGTGTGTATCTGTGTGTGTGTGTGTAAAAAGGACAGGAAGTCAGAAGCCCTCTAGGAATTTTCCAAAGGTATGAGTATCAGTGTGAGGTAGGGTGTGTGTGTGAGTGTGTGTGTAAAAAGGACACGAAGTCAGACCCCCAGAGATTATGCAAGTGTGTGCGTGTAACAAGGACATGACGTCAGAAGACCTCAAGAGATTCTGCAAGGGTGTGTGTGTGTGAGTGTGTGTAAAAAGGACACATGAAGTCAGAAACACTCCATAGTTTCTGCAAAGGTGTGTGTGTGTGTGTGTAAAAAGATCCTGAAGTCAGAAGCCATCTAGAGATTCTGCATGATGTGTGTGTGTGTGTGTTTGTAAAAAGGAGACCAAGTATGAAGCTCTCAAGAGATTCTGCAAGGTTTTATGTGTGTGAGTGTGTGCGTGTGTAATAAGGTCACAAATTCAGAAGCCCTCTAGAAATTCTGCAAGGGTGTGTGTGTGTGTGTGTGTTTGTAAAAAGGACACGAAGTCAGAAGCCGACTATTGATTCTGCAAAAGTGTGTGTGTGTGTGTGTGTGTGTGTGTAAAAAGGACATGAAATCAGAAGCCCTCCAGAGGTTCTGTAAGGGTGTGTGTGTGTGTGTGTGTGTAAAAAGGACATGAAGTCAGAAGACCTCTATTGATTCTGCAATGGTGTGTTTGTGTGTGTGTGTGTGTGTGTGTAAAAAGGACATAAAGTCAGAATCACTGTAGAGTTCTGGAAGGGTGTATGTGTGTATGTGTGTATAAAGGACACCAAGTCAGAAGCACTCTAGAGATCCTGCAAGAGTATGTCTTTGTGTGTGTGTGTGTGTGTGTGTGTGTGTGTGTGTAAAAAGGACATGTTGTTAGAAGTCCTCCACAGATTCTGCACAGGTGTGTGTATGTGTCTGTGTGCGTGTGTGTAAAAAGGATACCATATCAGAAACCGACTATTGATTCTGCAAAAGTGTGTGTGTGTGTAAAAAGGACATGGAGTCTGAAGCCGTCCAGAGGTTCTGTAAGGGTGTGTGTGTGTGTGTGTGTGTAAACAGACACAAATTCAGAAACCCTCTAGATATTCTGCAAGGGTGTTTGTGTGTGTGTGTGTGTGTGTGTGTGTGTAAAAAGGACAGCAAGTCAGCCACCATCCAGAGATTCTACCAGGGTGTATGTGTGTTTGGTGTGTGTGTGTTTGTGTAAAAAGACACGAAGTCAGAAGCCCTCTACAGATTCTTCAAGGGTGTGTGTATGTGTGTATGTTTGTGTAAAAAGAACACAAAGTCAGAAGCCCTCCAGAGATTCTGCAAGGTTGTATGTGTGTGTGTGTGTGTGTGTGTGTGCGTTTGTGTGTGAGGGTAAAAATTACACGAAGTCAGAAGCCCAATATTGATTATGCAAAGGTCTGTGTGTGTGTGTGTGTTTGTTGTGTTTGAAATAAGTAAACCATATTAGAAGCCCTCCAGAGATTCTACCAGAGTGTGTGTGTGTGTATGTGTGAAAACAACACGAAGTCAGAAAATATCTGGAGATTCTGCAAGGGTGTTTGTGTGTGTGTGTGTCAAAAGTACAGGAAGTCAGAAGCCCTCTAGAGATTCTGCAAGGGTGAGTGTGTTGTGTTAAAAGGACATGAAATCAGAAGCCCTCTAGGTTTTCTGGAAAGGTATGAGTGTGAGAGTGAGGGAGTGTGTGTGTGTGTGTGTGTAAAAAGGACATGAAATCAGAAGTCCTCCAGAGATTCTACAAGTGTGTGTGTGTGTGTGTGTGTTTAAAAAGGACACGAAGTCAGAAGGACTGCAGAGATTTGGCAAGAAAATTAATGTGTGTGTGTGTGTGTGTGTGTGTGTGTGTGTGTGTGTGTAAAAAGGACATGATATCAGAATCCTTGTAGAGTTCTGGAAGGGTGTAT
>NW_027459074.1:105000-122500 GCF_050624435.1 Tenrec ecaudatus | reverse complement strand
TTGTATGTGTGTGTGTGTGTGTGTGTGTAAAAAGGACACATGAAATCAGAAACACTCCATAGTTTCTGCAAAGGTGTGTGTGTGTGTGTGTGTGTGTGTGTAAAAAGGACCAGAAATCAAAAGGACTCTAGAGATTGTGCAAGGTTGTGTGTCTGTGTGTGTGTATAAAAAGGACATGAAGACAGAAGCCCTGCTGGCATTATGCAAGCGTGTGAGTGTGTGTGTGCGTGTGTAAAAGGATAGGAATTTAGAATCGCTGTAGAGTTCCTGCAAGGATGTGTGTGTGTGTGTGTGTGTGTGTAAAAAGGACACGAAGTCTGAATCCCTCTAGAGTTTCTGCAAGGGATGTGTGTGTGTGTGTGTGTTTATAAACGACATTTTAGAAGTCCTCCAAAGATTCTGAACAGGTGTGTGTATGTGTGTCTGTGTGCGTGTGTGTAAAAAGGACACCAAGTCAGAAGCCCTCTAGAGATCCTGCAAGGGTGTGTCTGTGTGTGTGTGTATGTTTGTAAAAAGAACACAAAGTAAGAAACCCTCAAGTGATTTTGCAAGGGAATGAGTTTGAGTGTGTATGTGTATGTGTATAAATTACATGACGTTAGATGAATTCCTGCGATTCTGCAAGGATGCATGTATGTGTGTGTGTGTGTGTGTGTGTGTAAAAAGAACACGAAGTCAGAAGCATTCCAGAGACTCTGCAAGGGTGCATGCATGTCTGTGTGTGTGTGTGTGTGTGTGTGTGCGTGCGTAAAAAGAACACGAAGTCCGAAGCCCTCTAGAATTTCTGCAAGGGTGTGTGTATCTGTGTGTGTGTGTGTGTGTGTTTAAAAAGGACACAAAGTAAGAAGCCATCCAGGAATTCTGCAAGGATATGTGTGTGTGTGTGTGTGTGTGTGTGTGTAAAAAGGACAGGAAGTCAGAAGCCCTCTAGGAATTTTCCAAAGGTATGAGTATCAGTGTGAGGAAGGGTGTGTGTGTGAGTGTGTGTGTAAAAAGGACACGAAGTCAGACCCCCAGAGATTATGCAAGTGTGTGCGTGTAACAAGGACATGACGTCAGAAGACCTCAAGAGATTCTGCAAGGGTGTGTGTGTGTGTGAGTGTGTGTAAAAAGGACACATGAAGTCAGAAACACTCCATAGTTTCTGCAAAGGTGTGTGTGTGTGTGTGTAAAAAGATACTGAAGTCAGAAGCCATCTAGAGATTCTGCATGATGTGTGTGTGTGTGTGTTTGTAAAAAGGAGACCAAGTATGAAGCTCTCAAGAGATTCTGCAAGGTTTTATGTGTGTGAGTGTGTGCGTGTGTAATAAGGTCACAAATTCAGAAGCCCTCTAGAAATTCTGCAAGGGTGTGTGTGTGTGTGTGTGTGTGTGTTTGTAAAAAGGACACGAAGTCAGAAGACGACTATTGATTCTGCAAAAGTGTGTGTGTGTGTGTGTGTGTGTGTAAAAAGGACATGAAATCAGAAGCCCTCCAGAGGTTCTGTAAGGGTGTGTGTGTGTGTGTGTGTGTGTAAAAAGGACATGAAGTCAGAAGACCTCTATGGATTCTGCAATGGTGTGTTTGTGTGTAAAAAGGACATAAAGTCAGAATCATTGTAGAGTTCTGGAAGGGTGTATGTGTGTGTGTGTGTGTGTATAAAGGACACCAAGTCAGAAGCACTCTAGAGATCCTGCAAGAGTATGTCTTTGTGTGTGTGTGTGTGTGTGTGTGTGTGTGTAAAAAGGACATGTTGTTAGAAGTCCTCCACAGATTCTGCACAGGTGTGTGTATGTGTCTGTGTGCGTTTGTGTAAAAAGGATACCATATCAGAAACCGACTATTAATTCTGCAAAAGTGTGTGTGTGTGTAAAAAGGACATGGAGTCTGAAGCCATCCAGAGGTTCTGTAAGTGTGTGTGTGTGTGTGTGTGTGTGTGTGTAAACAGACACAAATTCAGAAACCCTCTAGATATTCTTCAAGTGTTTGTGTGTGTGTGTGTGTGTGTAAAAAGGACAGCAAGTCAGCCACCATCCAGAGATTCTACCAGGGTGTATGTGTGTTTGGTGTGTGTGTGTTTGTGTAAAAAGACACGAAGTCAGAAGCCCACTAGAGATTCTTCAAGGGTGTGTGTATGTGTGTATGTTTGTGTAAAAAGGACACAAAGTCAGAAGCCCTCCAGAGATTCTGCAAGGTTGTATGTGTGTGTGTGTGTTTGTGTGTGAGGGTAAAAATTACACGAAGTCAGAAGCCCAATATTGATTATGCAAAGGTCTGTGTGTGTGTGTGTGTTTGTTGTGTTTGAAATAAGTAAACCATATTAGAAGCCCTCCAGAGATTCTGCCAGAGTGTGTGTGTGTGTATGTGTGAAAACAACACGAAGTCAGAAAATGTCTGGAGATTCTACAAGGGTGTTTGTGTGTGTGTGTGTGTGTGTCAAAAGTACAGGAAGTCAGAAGCCCTCTAGAGATTCTGCAAGGGTGAGTATGTTGTGTTAAAAGGACATGAAATCAGAAGCCCTCTAGGTTTTCTGGAAAGGTATGAGTGTGAGAGTGAGGGAGTGTGTGTGTGTGTGTGTGTGTGTGTGTGTAATAAGGACATGAAATCAGAAGTCCTCCAGAGTGAGAGTGAGGGAGTGTGTGTGCAATAAGGACATGAAATCAGAAGTCCTCCAGAGATTCTACAAGTGTATGTGTGTGTGTGTGTGTGTTTAAAAAGGACACGAAGTCAGAAGGACTGCAGAGATTTGGCAAGAAAATGAGTTTGTGTGTGTGTGTGTGTGTGTGTGTGTGTAAAAAGGACATGAAGTCAGAATCCTTGTAGAGTTCTGGAAGGGTGTATGTGTGTGTGTGTGTGTATAAAGGACACCAAGTCAGAAGCACTCTAGAGATCCTGCAAGAGTATGTCTTTGTGTGTGTGTGTGTGTGTAAGAAGGACATGTTGTTAGAAGTCCTCCACAGATTCTGCACAGGTGTGTGTATGTGTCTGTGTGCGTGTGTGTAAAAAAGACACCAAGTCATAAGCCGACTATTGATTCTGCAAAAGTGTATGTGTGTGTGTGTGTGTGTGTGTGTGTGTGTGTGTGTAAAAAGGACATGGAGTCTGAAGCCGTCCAGAGGTTCTGTAAGTGTGTGTGTGTGTGTGTGTGTGAGTAAACAGACACAAATTCAAAAACCCTCTAGATATTCTTCAAGTGTTTGTGTGTGTGTGTGTGTGTGTGTGTGTGTAAAAAGGACAGCAAGTCAGCCACCATCCAGAGATTCTACCAAAGTGTATGTGTGTGTGGTGTGTGTGTGTGTTTGTGTAAAAAGACACGAAGTCAGAAGCCCTCTAGAGATTCTTCAAGGGTGTGTGTATGTGTGTATGTTTGTGTAAAAAGGACACAAAATCAGAAGCCCTCCAGAGATTCTGCAAGGTTGTATGTGTGTGTGTGTGTGTGTGTAAAAAGTACACATGAAGTCAGAAACACTCCATAGTTTCTGCAAAGGTGTGTGTGTGTGTGTGTGTGTGTGTGTGTGTGTGTGTAAAGAAAAAAGTCAGAAACCCTCTAGAGATTCTGGAATGATGTGTTTGTGTGAGTGTGTGTGTGTGTGTATAAAGGACAAGAAATCAAAAGAACTCTAGAGATTGTGCAAGGTTGTGTGTCTGTGTGTGTGTATAAAAAGGACATGAAGACAGAAGCCCTGCAGGCATTATGCAAGCGTGTGAGTGTGTGTGTTCGTGTGTAAAAGGATAGGAATTTAGAATCGCTGTAGAGTTCCTGCAAGGATGTGTGTGTGTGTGTGTGTGTGTGTAAAAAGGACACGAAGTCTGAATCCCTCTAGAGATTCTGCAAGGGATGTGTGTGTGTGTGTGTGTTTATAAACGACATTTTAGAAGTCCTCCAAAGATTCTGCACAGGTGTGTGTATGTGTGTCTGTGTGCGTGTGTGTAAAAAGCACACCAAGTCAGAAGCCCTCTAGAGATCCTGCAAGGGTGTGTCTGTGTGTGTGTGTATGTTTGTAAAAAGAACACAAAGTAAGAAACCCTCAAGTGATTTTGCAAGGGAATGAGTTTGAGTGTGTATGTGTATGTGTATAAATTACATGACGTGAGATGAATTCCTGCGATTCTGCAAGGATGCATGTATGTGTGTGTGTGTGTGTGTGTGTGTGTGTAAAAAGAACACGAAGTCAGAAGCATTCCAGAGACTCTGCAAGGGTGCGTGCATGTCTGTGTGTGTGTGTGTGTGCGTGCGTAAAAAGAACACGAAGTCCGAAGCCCTATAGAATTTCTGCAAGGGTGTGTGTATCTGTGTGTGTGTGTGTAAAAAGGACAGGAAGTCAGAAGCCCTCTAGGAATTTTCCAAAGGTATGAGTATCAGTGTGAGGTAGGGTGTGTGTGTGAGTGTGTGTGTAAAAAGGACACGAAGTCAGACCCCCAGAGATTATGCAAGTGTGTGCGTGTAACAAGGACATGACGTCAGAAGACCTCAAGAGATTCTGCAAGGGTGTGTGTGTGTGAGTGTGTGTAAAAAGGACACATGAAGTCAGAAACACTCCATAGTTTCTGCAAAGGTGTGTGTGTGTGTGTGTAAAAAGATCCTGAAGTCAGAAGCCATCTAGAGATTCTGCATGATGTGTGTGTGTGTTTGTAAAAAGGAGACCAAGTATGAAGCTCTCAAGAGATTCTGCAAGGTTTTATGTGTGTGAGTGTGTGCGTGTGTAATAAGGTCACAAATTCAGAAGCCCTCTAGAAATTCTGCAAGGGTGTGTGTGTGTGTGTGTGTTTGTAAAAAGGACACGAAGTCAGAAGCCGACTATTGATTCTGCAAAAGTGTGTGTGTGTGTGTGTGTGTGTGTGTGTGTAAAAAGGACATGAAATCAGAAGCCCTCCAGAGGTTCTGTAAGGGTGTGTGTGTGTGTGTGTGTGTAAAAAGGACATGAAGTCAGAAGACCTCTATTGATTCTGCAATGGTGTGTTTGTGTGTGTGTGTGTGTGTGTAAAAAGGACATAAAGTCAGAATCACTGTAGAGTTCTGGAAGGGTGTATGTGTGTATGTGTGTATAAAGGACACCAAGTCAGAAGCACTCTAGAGATCCTGCAAGAGTATGTCTTTGTGTGTGTGTGTGTGTGTGTGTGTGTGTGTGTGTAAAAAGGACATGTTGTTAGAAGTCCTCCACAGATTCTGCACAGGTGTGTGTATGTGTCTGTGTGCGTGTGTGTAAAAAGGATACCATATCAGAAACCGACTATTGATTCTGCAAAAGTGTGTGTGTGTGTAAAAAGGACATGGAGTCTGAAGCTGTCCAGAGGTTCTGTAAGGGTGTGTGTGTGTGTGTGTGTGTAAACAGACACAAATTCAGAAACCCTCTAGATATTCTGCAAGGGTGTTTGTGTGTGTGTGTGTGTGTGTGTGTGTGTGTGTGTAAAAAGGACAGCAAGTCAGCCACCATCCAGAGATTCTACCAGGGTGTATGTGTGTTTGGTGTGTGTGTGTTTGTGTAAAAAGACACGAAGTCAGAAGCCCTCTACAGATTCTTCAAGGGTGTGTGTATGTGTGTATGTTTGTGTAAAAAGAACACAAAGTCAGAAGCCCTCCAGAGATTCTGCAAGGTTGTATGTGTGTGTGTGTGTGTGTGTGTGTGTGTGCGTTTGTGTGTGAGGGTAAAAATTACACGAAGTCAGAAGCCCAATATTGATTATGCAAAGGTCTGTGTGTGTGTGTGTGTTTGTTGTGTTTGAAATAAGTAAACCATATTAGAAGCCCTCCAGAGATTCTACCAGAGTGTGTGTGTGTGTATGTGTGAAAACAACACGAAGTCAGAAAATGTCTGGAGATTCTGCAAGGGTGTTTGTGTGTGTGTGTGTCAAAAGTACAGGAAGTCAGAAGCCCTCTAGAGATTCTGCAAGGGTGAGTGTGTTGTGTTAAAAGGACATGAAATCAGAAGCCCTCTAGGTTTTCTGGAAAGGTATGAGTGTGAGAGTGAGGGAGTGTGTGTGTGTGTGTGTGTAAAAAGGACATGAAATCAGAAGTCCTCCAGAGATTCTACAAGTGTGTGTGTGTGTGTGTGTGTTTAAAAAGGACACGAAGTCAGAAGGACTGCAGAGATTTGGCAAGAAAATTAATGTGTGTGTGTGTGTGTGTGTGTGTGTAAAAAGGACATGAAGTCAGAATCCTTGTAGAGTTCTGGAAGGGTGTATGTGTGTGTGTGTATAAAGGACACCAAGTCAGAAGCACTCTAGAGATCCTGCAAGAGTATATCTTTGTGTGTGTGTGTGTGTGTGTGTGTGTGTGTAAAAAGGACATGTTGTTAGAAGTCCTCCACAGATTCTGCACAGGTGTGTGTATGTGTGTCTGTCTGCGTGTGTGTAAAAAGGATACCAAGTCAGAAGCCGACTATTGATTCTGCAAAAGTGTGTGTGTGTGTGTGTGTGTGTGTGTGTGTAAAAAGGACATGGAGTCTGAAGCCGTCCAGAGGTTCTGTAAGTGTGTGTGTGTGTAAACAGACACAAATTCAGAAACCCTCTAGATATTCTTCAAGTGTTTGTGTGTGTGTGTGTGTGTGTGTGTGTAAAAAGGACAGCAAGTCAGCCACCATCCAGAGATTCTACCAGGGTGTATTTGTGTGTGGTGTGTGTGTGTTTGTGTAAAAAGACACGAAGTCAGAAGCCCTCTAGAGATTCTTCAAGGGTGTGTGTATGTGTGTATGTTTGTGTAAAAAGGACACAAAGTCAGAAGCCCTCCAGAGATTCTGCAAGGTTGTATGTGTGTGTGTGTGTGTGTGTGTAAAAAGGACACATGAAATCAGAAACACTCCATAGTTTCTGCAAAGGTGTGTGTGTGTGTGTGTGTGTGTAAAAAGGACCAGAAATCAAAAGGACTCTAGAGATTGTGCAAGGTTGTGTGTCTGTGTGTGTGTATAAAAAGGACATGAAGACAGAAGCCCTGCAGGCATTATGCAAGCGTGTGAGTGTGTGTGTGCGTGTGTAAAAGGATAGGAATTTAGAATCGCTGTAGAGTTCCTGCAAGGATGTGTGTGTGTGTGTGTGTGTGTGTAAAAAGGACACGAAGTCTGAATCCCTCTAGAGTTTCTGCAAGGGATGTGTGTGTGTGTGTGTGTTTATAAACGACATTTTAGAAGTCCTCCAAAGATTCTGAACAGGTGTGTGTATGTGTGTCTGTGTGCGTGTGTGTAAAAAGGACACCAAGTCAGAAGCCCTCTAGAGATCCTGCAAGGGTGTGTCTGTGTGTGTGTGTATGTTTGTAAAAAGAACACAAAGTAAGAAACCCTCAAGTGATTTTGCAAGGGAATGAGTTTGAGTGTGTATGTGTATGTGTATAAATTACATGACGTTAGATGAATTCCTGCGATTCTGCAAGGATGCATGTATGTGTGTGTGTGTGTGTGTGTGTGTAAAAAGAACACGAAGTCAGAAGCATTCCAGAGACTCTGCAAGGGTGCATGCATGTCTGTGTGTGTGTGTGTGTGTGTGCGTGCGTAAAAAGAACACGAAGTCCGAAGCCCTCTAGAATTTCTGCAAGGGTGTGTGTATCTGTGTGTGTGTGTGTGTGTGTTTAAAAAGGACACAAAGTAAGAAGCCATCCAGGAATTCTGCAAGGATATGTGTGTGTGTGTGTGTGTGTGTGTGTAAAAAGGACAGGAAGTCAGAAGCCCTCTAGGAATTTTCCAAAGGTATGAGTATCAGTGTGAGGAAGGGTGTGTGTGTGAGTGTGTGTGTAAAAAGGACACGAAGTCAGACCCCCAGAGATTATGCAAGTGTGTGCGTGTAACAAGGACATGACGTCAGAAGACCTCAAGAGATTCTGCAAGGGTGTGTGTGTGTGTGAGTGTGTGTAAAAAGGACACATGAAGTCAGAAACACTCCATAGTTTCTGCAAAGGTGTGTGTGTGTGTGTGTGTGTAAAAAGATCCTGAAGTCAGAAGCCATCTAGAGATTCTGCATGATGTGTGTGTGTGTGTGTTTGTAAAAAGGAGACCAAGTATGAAGCTCTCAAGAGATTCTGCAAGGTTTTATGTGTGTGAGTGTGTGCGTGTGTAATAAGGTCACAAATTCAGAAGCCCTCTAGAAATTCTGCAAGGGTGTGTGTGTGTGTGTGTGTGTGTGTGTGTTTGTAAAAAGGACACGAAGTCAGAAGACGACTATTGATTCTGCAAAAGTGTGTGTGTGTGTGTGTGTGTGTGTGTAAAAAGGACATGAAATCAGAAGCCCTCCAGAGGTTCTGTAAGGGTGTGTGTGTGTGTGTGTGTGTGTGTGTGTGTAAAAAGGACATGAAGTCAGAAGACCTCTATTGATTCTGCAATGGTGTGTTTGTGTGTGTGTGTGTGTAAAAAGGACATAAAGTCAGAATCATTGTAGAGTTCTGGAAGGGTGTATGTGTGTGTGTGTGTGTGTATAAAGGACACCAAGTCAGAAGCACTCTAGAGATCCTGCAAGAGTATGTCTTTGTGTGTGTGTGTGTGTGTGTGTGTGTAAAAAGGACATGTTGTTAGAAGTCCTCCACAGATTCTGCACAGGTGTGTGTATGTGTCTGTGTGCGTTTGTGTAAAAAGGATACCATATCAGAAACCGACTATTAATTCTGCAAAAGTGTGTGTGTGTGTAAAAAGGACATGGAGTCTGAAGCCATCCAGAGGTTCTGTAAGTGTGTGTGTGTGTGTGTGTGTGTGTAAACAGACACAAATTCAGAAACCCTCTAGATATTCTTCAAGTGTTTGTGTGTGTGTGTGTGTGTGTAAAAAGGACAGCAAGTCAGCCACCATCCAGAGATTCTACCAGGGTGTATGTGTGTTTGGTGTGTGTGTGTTTGTGTAAAAAGACACGAAGTCAGAAGCCCACTAGAGATTCTTCAAGGGTGTGTGTATGTGTGTATGTTTGTGTAAAAAGGACACAAAGTCAGAAGCCCTCCAGAGATTCTGCAAGGTTGTATGTGTGTGTGTGTGTTTGTGTGTGAGGGTAAAAATTACACGAAGTCAGAAGCCCAATATTGATTATGCAAAGGTCTGTGTGTGTGTGTGTGTTTGTTGTGTTTGAAATAAGTAAACCATATTAGAAGCCCTCCAGAGATTCTGCCAGAGTGTGTGTGTGTGTATGTGTGAAAACAACACGAAGTCAGAAAATGTCTGGAGATTCTACAAGGGTGTTTGTGTGTGTGTGTGTGTGTCAAAAGTACAGGAAGTCAGAAGCCCTCTAGAGATTCTGCAAGGGTGAGTATGTTGTGTTAAAAGGACATGAAATCAGAAGCCCTCTAGGTTTTCTGGAAAGGTATGAGTGTGAGAGTGAGGGAGTGTGTGTGTGTGTGTGTGTGTGTGTGTGTAATAAGGACATGAAATCAGAAGTCCTCCAGAGTGAGAGTGAGGGAGTGTGTGTGCAATAAGGACATGAAATCAGAAGTCCTCCAGAGATTCTACAAGTGTATGTGTGTGTGTGTGTGTGTTTAAAAAGGACACGAAGTCAGAAGGACTGCAGAGATTTGGCAAGAAAATGAGTTTGTGTGTGTGTGTGTGTGTGTGTGTGTGTGTAAAAAGGACATGAAGTCAGAATCCTTGTAGAGTTCTGGAAGGGTGTATGTGTGTGTGTGTGTGTATAAAGGACACCAAGTCAGAAGCACTCTAGAGATCCTGCAAGAGTATGTCTTTGTGTGTGTGTGTGTGTGTAAAAAAGACATGTTGTTAGAAGTCCTCCACAGATTCTGCACAGGTGTGTGTATGTGTCTGTGTGCGTGTGTGTAAAAAAGACACCAAGTCATAAGCCGACTATTGATTCTGCAAAAGTGTATGTGTGTGTGTGTGTGTGTGTGTGTGTGTGTAAAAAGGACATGGAGTCTGAAGCCGTCCAGAGGTTCTGTAAGTGTGTGTGTGTGTGTGTGTGTGTGAGTAAACAGACACAAATTCAAAAACCCTCTAGATATTCTTCAAGTGTTTGTGTGTGTGTGTGTGTGTGTGTGTGTAAAAAGGACAGCAAGTCAGCCACCATCCAGAGATTCTACCAAAGTGTATGTGTGTGTGGTGTGTGTGTGTGTGTTTGTGTAAAAAGACACGAAGTCAGAAGCCCTCTAGAGATTCTTCAAGGGTGTGTGTATGTGTGTATGTTTGTGTAAAAAGGACACAAAATCAGAAGCCCTCCAGAGATTCTGCAAGGTTGTATGTGTGTGTGTGTGTGTGTGTAAAAAGTACACATGAAGTCAGAAACACTCCATAGTTTCTGCAAAGGTGTGTGTGTGTGTGTGTGTGTGTGTGTAAAGAAAAAAGTCAGAAACCCTCTAGAGATTCTGGAATGATGTGTTTGTGTGAGTGTGTGTTTGTGTGTATAAAGGACAAGAAATCAAAAGAACTCTAGAGATTGTGCAAGGTTGTGTGTCTGTGTGTGTGTATAAAAAGGACATGAAGACAGAAGCCCTGCAGGCATTATGCAAGCGTGTGAGTGTGTGTGTTCGTGTGTAAAAGGATAGGAATTTAGAATCGCTGTAGAGTTCCTGCAAGGATGTGTGTGTGTGTGTGTGTGTGTGTAAAAAGGACACGAAGTCTGAATCCCTCTAGAGATTCTGCAAGGGATGTGTGTGTGTGTGTGTCTTTATAAACGACATTTTAGAAGTCCTCCAAAGATTCTGCACAGGTGTGTGTATGTGTGTCTGTGTGCGTGTGTGTAAAAAGGACACCAAGTCAGAAGCCCTCTAGAGATCCTGCAAGGGTGTGTCTGTGTGTGTTTTAAGTATGTTTGTAAAAAGAACACGAAGTAAGAAACCCTCAAGTGATTTTGCAAGGGAATAAGTTTGAGTGTATGTGTATAAATTACATGACGTGAGATGAATTCCTGCGATTCTGCAAGGATGCATGTGTGTGTGTGTGTGTGTGTGTGTGTGTGTGTGTGTGTGTGTGTGTAAAAAGGACATGAAGTCAGAATCCTTGTAGAGTTCTGGAAGGGTGTATGTGTGTGTGTGTGTATAAAGGACACCAAGTCAGAAGCAATCTAGAGATCCTGCAAGAGTATGTCTTTGTGTGTGTGTGTGTGTGTAAAAAGGACATGTTGTTAGAAGTCCTCCACAGATTCTGCACAGGTGTGTGTATGGGTCTGTGTGCGTGTGTGTAAAAAGGACACCAAGTCAGAAGCCGACTATTGATTCTGCAAAAGTGTATGTGTGTGTCTGTGTGCGTGTGTGAAAAAAGGACACTAAGTCAGAAGCCGACTATTGATTCTGCAAAAAGTGTGTGTGTGTGTGTGTGTGAGTGTGTAAAAAGGACATGGAGTCTGAAGCCGTCCAGAGGTTCTGTAAGGGTGTGGATGTGTGTGTGTGTGTGTGTGTGTGTATGTGAAACGGACACACATTCAGAAACCCTCTAGATATTCTGCAAGGGTGTGTGTGTGTGTGTGTGTGTGTTTAAAAAGGACACAAAGTAAGAATCCATCCAGGAATTCTGCAAGGATGTGTGTGTGTGTGTGTGTGTGTGTGTGTATGTGTTTAACAAGGACATGACGTCAGAAGCCCTCTAGAGATTCTGGAAGTGTGTGTGTGTGTGTGTGTGTGTGTGTGTGTGTAAAAAGGACAAGAAATCAAAAGGACTCTAGAGATTGTGCAAGGTTGTGTGTCTGTGTGTGTGTATAAAAGGACATGAAGACAGAAGCCCTGCAGGCATTATGCAAGCGTGTGAGTGTGTGTGTGCGTGTGTAAAAGGATAGGAATTTAGAATCGCTGTAGAGTTCCTGCAAGGATGTGTGTGTGTGTGTGTGTGTGTAAAAAGGACACGAAGTCTGAATCCCTCTAGAGATTCTGCAATGGATATGTGTGTGTTTATAAACGACATTTTAGAAGTCCTCCAAAGATTCTGCACAGGTGTGTGTATGTGTGTCTGTGTGCGTGTGTGTAAAAAGGACACCAAGTCAGAAGCCCTCTAGAGATCCTGCAAGGGTGTGTCTGTGTGTGTTTTAAGTATGTTTGTAAAAAGAACACGAAGTAAGAAACCCTCAAGTGATTTTGCAAGGGAATGAGTTTGAGTGTGTATGTGTATGTGTATAAACTCCATGACGTGAGATGAATTCCTGCGATTCTGCAAGGATGCATGTATGTGTGTGTGTGTGTGTGTGTGTGTGTGTGTGTAAAAAGAACACGAAGTCAGAAGCATTCCAGAGACTCTGCAAGGGTGCGTGCATGTCTGTGTGTGTGTGTGTGTGTGTGCGTAAAAAGAACACGAAGTCCGAAGCCCTCTAGAATTTCTGCAAGGGTGTGTGTATCTGTGTGTGTGTGTGTGTGTGTGTGTTTAAAAAGGACACAAAGTAAGAAGCCATCCAGGAATTCTGCAAGGATGTGTGTGTGTGTGTGTGTGTGTGTAAAAAGGACAGGAAGTCAGAAGCCCTCTAGGAATTTTCCAAAGGTATGAGTATCAGTGTGAGGGAGGGTGTGTGTGTGAGTGTGTGTGTAAAAAGGACACGAAGTCAGAAGCCCTCCAGAGATTATGCAAGTGTGTGTGTGTGTGTGTGTGTGTGTGTGTGTGTGTTTAACAAGGACATGACGTCAGAAGGCCTCAAGAGATTCTGCAAGGGTGTGTGTGTGAGTGTGTGTAAAAAGGACACATGAAGTCAGAAACACTCCATAGTTTCTGCAAAGGTGTGTGTGTGTGTGTGTGTGTGTGTGTAAAAAGATCCTGAAGTCAGAAGCCATCTAGAGATTCTGCCATGATGTGTGTGTGTTTTTGTAAAAAGGAGACCAAGTATGAAGCTCTCAAGAGATTCTGCAAGGTTTTATGTGTGTGAGTGTGTGCGTGTGTAATAAGGTCACAAAGTCAGAAGCCCTCTAGAAATTCTGCAAGGTCGTTTGTGTGGGGGGGTGTTTGTAAAAAGGACATGAAATCAGAAGCCCTCCAGAGGTTCTGTAAGGGTGTGTGTGTGTGTCTGTTTAAAAAGGACATGAAGTCAGAAGCCCTCTATTGATTCTGCAATGGTGTGTTTGTGTGTGAGTGTGTGTGTGTAAAAAGGACATGAAGTCAGAATCCTTGTAGAGTTCTGGAAGGGTGTATGTGCGTGTGTGTGTATAAAGGACACCAAGTCAGAAGCACTCTAGAGATCCTGGAAGAGTATGTCTTTGTGTGTGTGTGTGTGTGTGTGTGCAAAAAGGACATGTTGTTAGAAGTCCTCCACAGATTCTGCACAGGTGTGTGTATGTGTCTGTGTGCGTGTGTGTAAAAAAGACACCAAGTCATAAGCCGACTATTGATTCTGCAAAAGTGTATGTGTGTGTGTGTGTGTGTGTGTGTGTGTGTGTGTGTGTGTGTAAAAAGGACATGGAGTCTGAAGCCGTCCAGAGGTTCTGTAAGTGTGTGTGTGTGTGTGTGTGTGTGAGTAAACAGACACAAATTCAAAAACCCTCTAGATATTCTTCAAGTGTTTGTGTGTGTGTGTGTGTGTGTGTGTAAAAAGGACAGCAAGTCAGCCACCATCCAGAGATTCTACCAAAGTGTATGTGTGTGTGGTGTGTGTGTGTGTTTGTGTAAAAAGACAAGAAGTCAGAAGCCCTCTAGAGATTCTTCAAGGGTGTGTGTATGTGTGTATGTTTGTGTAAAAAGGACACAAAATCAGAAGCCCTCCAGAGATTCTGCAAGGTTGTATGTGTGTGTGTGTGTGTGTGTGTAAAAAGTACACATGAAGTCAGAAACACTCCATAGTTTCTGCAAAGGTGTGTGTGTGTGTGTGTGTGTGTGTGTGTGTGTGTGTGTAAAGAAAAAAGTCAGAAACCCTCTAGAGATTCTGGAATGATGTGTTTGTGTGAGTGTGTGTGTGTGTGTATAAAGGACAAGAAATCAAAAGAACTCTAGAGATTGTGCAAGGTTGTGTGTCTGTGTGTGTGTATAAAAAGGACATGAAGACAGAAGCCCTGCAGGCATTATGCAAGCGTGTGAGTGTGTGTGTTCGTGTGTAAAAGGATAGGAATTTAGAATCGCTGTAGAGTTCCTGCAAGGATGTGTGTGTGTGTGTGTGTGTGTAAAAAGGACACGAAGTCTGAATCCCTCTAGAGATTCTGCAAGGGATGTGTGTGTGTGTGTGTGTTTATAAACGACATTTTAGAAGTCCTCCAAAGATTCTGCACAGGTGTGTGTATGTGTGTCTGTGTGCGTGTGTGTAAAAAGGACACCAAGTCAGAAGCCCTCTAGAGATCCTGCAAGGGTGTGTCTGTGTGTGTTTTAAGTATGTTTGTAAAAAGAACACGAAGTAAGAAACCCTCAAGTGATTTTGCAAGGGAATAAGTTTGAGTGTATGTGTATAAATTACATGACGTGAGATGAATTCCTGCGATTCTGCAAGGATGCATGTGTGTGTGTGTGTGTGTGTGTGTGTGTGTGTAAAAAGGACATGAAGTCAGAATCCTTGTAGAGTTCTGGAAGGGTGTATGTGTGTGTGTGTGTATAAAGGACACCAAGTCAGAAGCAATCTAGAGATCCTGCAAGAGTATGTCTTTGTGTGTGTGTGTGTGTGTGTGTAAAAAGGACATGTTGTTAGAAGTCCTCCACAGATTCTGCACAGGTGTGTGTATGGGTCTGTGTGCGTGTGTGTAAAAAGGACACCAAGTCAGAAGCCGACTATTGATTCTGCAAAAGTGTATGTGTGTGTCTGTGTGCGTGTGTGAAAAAAGGACACTAAGTCAGAAGCCGACTATTGATTCTGCAAAAAGTGTGTGTGTGTGTGTGTGAGTGTGTAAAAAGGACATGGAGTCTGAAGCCGTCCAGAGGTTCTGTAAGGGTGTGGATGTGTGTGTGTGTGTGTGTGTGTGTATGTGAAACGGACACACATTCAGAAACCCTCTAGATATTCTGCAAGGGTGTGTGTGTGTGTGTGTGTGTGTGTTTAAAAAGGACACAAAGTAAGAATCCATCCAGGAATTCTGCAAGGATGTGTGTGTGTGTGTGTGTGTGTGTATGTGTTTAACAAGGACATGACGTCAGAAGCCCTCTAGAGATTCTGGAAGTGTGTGTGTGTGTGTGTGTGTGTGTAAAAAGGACAAGAAATCAAAAGGACTCTAGAGATTGTGCAAGGTTGTGTGTCTGTGTGTGTGTATAAAAGGACATGAAGACAGAAGCCCTGCAGGCATTATGCAAGCGTGTGAGTGTGTGTGTGCGTGTGTAAAAGGATAGGAATTTAGAATCGCTGTAGAGTTCCTGCAAGGATGTGTGTGTGTGTGTGTGTGTGTAAAAAGGACACGAAGTCTGAATCCCTCTAGAGATTCTGCAATGGATATGTGTGTGTTTATAAACGACATTTTAGAAGTCCTCCAAAGATTCTGCACAGGTGTGTGTATGTGTGTCTGTGTGCGTGTGTGTAAAAAGGACACCAAGTCAGAAGCCCTCTAGAGATCCTGCAAGGGTGTGTCTGTGTGTGTTTTAAGTATGTTTGTAAAAAGAACACGAAGTAAGAAACCCTCAAGTGATTTTGCAAGGGAATGAGTTTGAGTGTGTATGTGTATGTGTATAAACTCCATGACGTGAGATGAATTCCTGCGATTCTGCAAGGATGCATGTATGTGTGTGTGTGTGTGTGTGTGTGTGTGTGTGTAAAAAGAACACGAAGTCAGAAGCATTCCAGAGACTCTGCAAGGGTGCGTGCATGTCTGTGTGTGTGTGTGTGTGTGTGCGTAAAAAGAACACGAAGTCCGAAGCCCTCTAGAATTTCTGCAAGGGTGTGTGTATCTGTGTGTGTGTGTGTGTGTGTGTGTTTAAAAAGGACACAAAGTAAGAAGCCATCCAGGAATTCTGCAAGGATGTGTGTGTGTGTGTGTGTGTGTGTAAAAAGGACAGGAAGTCAGAAGCCCTCTAGGAATTTTCCAAAGGTATGAGTATCAGTGTGAGGGAGGGTGTGTGTGTGAGTGTGTGTGTAAAAAGGACACGAAGTCAGAAGCCCTCCAGAGATTATGCAAGTGTGTGTGTGTGTGTGTGTGTGTGTGTGTGTGTGTTTAACAAGGACATGACGTCAGAAGGCCTCAAGAGATTCTGCAAGGGTGTGTGTGTGAGTGTGTGTAAAAAGGACACATGAAGTCAGAAACACTCCATAGTTTCTGCAAAGGTGTGTGTGTGTGTGTGTGTGTGTGTGTAAAAAGATCCTGAAGTCAGAAGCCATCTAGAGATTCTGCCATGATGTGTGTGTGTTTTTGTAAAAAGGAGACCAAGTATGAAGCTCTCAAGAGATTCTGCAAGGTTTTATGTGTGTGAGTGTGTGCGTGTGTAATAAGGTCACAAAGTCAGAAGCCCTCTAGAAATTCTGCAAGGTCGTTTGTGTGGGGGGGTGTTTGTAAAAAGGACATGAAATCAGAAGCCCTCCAGAGGTTCTGTAAGGGTGTGTGTGTGTGTCTGTTTAAAAAGGACATGAAGTCAGAAGCCCTCTATTGATTCTGCAATGGTGTGTTTGTGTGTGAGTGTGTGTGTGTAAAAAGGACATGAAGTCAGAATCCTTGTAGAGTTCTGGAAGGGTGTATGTGCGTGTGTGTGTATAAAGGACACCAAGTCAGAAGCACTCTAGAGATCCTGGAAGAGTATGTCTTTGTGTGTGTGTGTGTGTGTGTGTGCAAAAAGGACATGTTGTTAGAAGTCCTCCACAGATTCTGCACAGGTGTGTGTATGTGTCTGTGTGCGTGTGTGTAAAAAAGACACCAAGTCATAAGCCGACTATTGATTCTGCAAAAGTGTATGTGTGTGTGTGTGTGTGTGTGTGTGTGTGTGTGTGTGTGTAAAAAGGACATGGAGTCTGAAGCCGTCCAGAGGTTCTGTAAGTGTGTGTGTGTGTGTGTGTGTGTGAGTAAACAGACACAAATTCAAAAACCCTCTAGATATTCTTCAAGTGTTTGTGTGTGTGTGTGTGTGTGTGTGTAAAAAGGACAGCAAGTCAGCCACCATCCAGAGATTCTACCAAAGTGTATGTGTGTGTGGTGTGTGTGTGTGTTTGTGTAAAAAGACAAGAAGTCAGAAGCCCTCTAGAGATTCTTCAAGGGTGTGTGTATGTGTGTATGTTTGTGTAAAAAGGACACAAAATCAGAAGCCCTCCAGAGATTCTGCAAGGTTGTATGTGTGTGTGTGTGTGTGTGTGTAAAAAGTACACATGAAGTCAGAAACACTCCATAGTTTCTGCAAAGGTGTGTGTGTGTGTGTGTGTGTGTGTGTGTGTGTGTGTGTAAAGAAAAAAGTCAGAAACCCTCTAGAGATTCTGGAATGATGTGTTTGTGTGAGTGTGTGTGTGTGTGTATAAAGGACAAGAAATCAAAAGAACTCTAGAGATTGTGCAAGGTTGTGTGTCTGTGTGTGTGTATAAAAAGGACATGAAGACAGAAGCCCTGCAGGCATTATGCAAGCGTGTGAGTGTGTGTGTTCGTGTGTAAAAGGATAGGAATTTAGAATCGCTGTAGAGTTCCTGCAAGGATGTGTGTGTGTGTGTGTGTGTGTAAAAAGGACACGAAGTCTGAATCCCTCTAGAGATTCTGCAAGGGATGTGTGTGTGTGTGTGTGTTTATAAACGACATTTTAGAAGTCCTCCAAAGATTCTGCAC
>NW_027459074.1:87500-100000 GCF_050624435.1 Tenrec ecaudatus | reverse complement strand
TAAAATAAGTAAACCATATTAGAAGCCCTCCAGAGATTCTGCCAGAGTGTGTGTGTGTGTATGTGTGAAAACAACACGAAGTCAGAAAATGTCTGGAGATTCTGCAAGGGTGTTTGTGTGTGTGTGTGTAAAAAGTACAGGAAGTCAGAAGCCCTCTAGAGATTCTGCAAGGGTGAGTGTGTTGTGTTAAAAGGACACAAAATCAGAAGCCCTCTAGGTTTTCTGGAAAGGTATGAGTGTGAGAGTGAGGGAGTGTGTGTGTGTGTGTGTGTGTGTAATAAGGACATGAAATCAGAAGTCCTCCAGAGTGAGAGTGAGGGAGTGTGTGTGTGTGTGTGTGTAATAAGGACATGAAATCAGAAGTCCTCCAGAGATTCTACAAGTGTATGTGTGTGTGTGTGTGTGTGTGTGTGTGTGTGTGTTTAAAAAGGACACGAAGTCAGAAGGACTGCAGAGATTTGGCAAGAAAATGAGTTTGGAGTGTGTGTGTGTGTGTGTGTGTGTTTAAAAATGACACAAAGTAAGAATCCATCCAGGAATTCTGCAAGGATGTGTGTGTGTGTGTGGGTGTGTGTGTGTGTGTGTGTGTAAAAAGGTAAGGAAGTCAGAAGCCCTCTAGGAATTTTCCAAAGGTATGAGTATCAGTGTGAGGGAGGGTGTGTGTGAGTGTGTGTGTGTGTAAAAAGGACACGAAGTCAGACCCCCACAGATTATGCAAGTGCGTGTGTGTATGTGTGTGTAACAAGGACATGACGTCAGAAGCCCTCAAGAGATTCTGCAAGGGTGTGTGTGTGTGAGAGTGTGTGTAAAAAGGACACATGAAGTCAGAAACACTCCATAGTTTCTGCAAAGGTGTGTGTGTAAAAAGATCCTGAAGTCAGAAGCCATCTAGAGATTCTGCCATGATGTGTGTGTGTGTGTATTTGTAAAAAGGAGACCAAGTATGAAGCTCTCAAGAGATTCTGCAAGGTTTTATGTGTGTGAGTGTGTGCGTGTGTAATAAGGTCACAAATTCAGAAGCCCTCTAGAAATTCTGCAAGGACGTTGTGGGTATTTGTAAAAAGGACACGAAGTCAGAAGCCGACTATTGATTCTGCAAAAGTGTGTGTTTGTGTGTGTGTGTGTGTGTGTGTGTGTGTAAAAAGGACATGAAATCAGAAGCCCTCCAGAGGTTCTGTAAGGGTGTGTGTGTGTGTGTGTGTGTGTAAAAAGGACATGAAGTCAGAACCCTTGTAGAGTTCTGGAAGGGTGTATGTGTGTGTGTGTGTATAAAGGACACCAAGTCAGAAGCACTCTAGAGATCCTGCAAGAGTATGTCTTGTGTGTGTGTGTGTGTGTGTGTGTGTAAAAAGGACATGTTGTTAGAAGTCCTCCACAAATTCTGCAAAGGTGTGTGTATGTGTTTGTGTGCGTGTGTGTAAAAAGGATACCAAGTCAGAAGCCGACTATTGATTCTGCAAAAGTGTGTGTGTGTGTGTGTGTGTGTGTGTGTGTGTGAGTAAAAAGGACATGGAGTCTGAAGCCGTCCAGAGGTTCTGTAAGTGTGTGTGTGTGTAAACAGACATAAATTCAGAAACCCTCTTGATATTCTTCAAGTGTTTGTGTGTGTGTGTGTGTGTGTGTGTGTAAAAAGGACAGCAAGTCAGCCACCATCCAGAGATTCTACCAGGGTGTATGTGTGTTTGGTGTGTGTGTGTGTTTGTGTAAAAATACACGAAGTCAGAAGCCCTCTAGAGATTCTTCAAGGGTGTGTGTATGTTTGTGTAAAAAGGACACAAAGTCAGAAGCCCTCCAGAGATTCTGCAAGGTTGTATGTGTGTGTGTGTGTTTGTGTGTGAGGGTAAAAATTACACGAAGTCAGAAGCCCAATATTGATTATGCAAAGGTCTGTGTGTGTGTGTTTGTTGTGTTTGAAATAAGTAAACCATATTAGAAGCCCTCCAGAGATTCTGCCAGAGTGTGTGTGTGTGTGTGTATGTGTGAAAACAACACGAAGTCAGAAAATGTCTGGAGATTCTGCAAGGGTGTCTGTGTGTGTCAAAAGTACAGGAAGTCAGAAGCCCTCTAGAGATTCTGCAAGGGTGAGTGTGTTGTGTTAAAAGGACACGAAATCAGAAGCCCTCTAGGTTTTCTGGAAAGGTATGAGTGTGAGAGTGAGGGAGTGTGTGTGTGTGTGTGTGTGTGTGTGTGTGTGTAATAAGGACATGAAATCAGAAGTCCTCCAGAGTGAGAGTGAGGGAGTGTGTGTGTGTGTGTGTGTAATAAGGACATGAAATCAGAAGTCCTCCAGAGATTCTACAAGTGTATGTGTGTGTGTGTGTGTGTGTGTTTAAAAAGGACACGAAGTCAGAAGGACTGCAGAGATTTTGCAAGAAAATGAGTTTGGAGTGTGTGTGTGTGTGTGTGTTTAAAAATGACACAAAGTAAGAATCCATCCAGGAATTCTGCAAGGATGTGTGTGAGTGTGTGTGTGTGTGTGTGTGTGTATAAAAAGGTAAGGAAGTCAGAAGCCCTCTAGGAATTTTACAAAGGTATGAGTATCAGTGTGAGGGAGGGTGTGTGTGTTAGTGTGTGTGTGTAAAAAGGATACGAAGTCAGACCCCCCAGAGATTATGCAAGTGTGTGTTTGTGTAACAAGGACATGACGTCAGAAGCCCTCAAGAGATTCTGCAAGGGTGTGTGTGTGTGAGAGAGTGTGTGTAAAAAGGACACATGAAGTCAGAAACACTCCATAGTTTCTGCAAAGGTGTGTGTGTGTGTGTGTGTGTAAAAAGATCCTGAAGTCAGAAGCCATCTAGAGATTCTGCCATGATGTGTGTGTGTGTTTGTAAAAAGGAGACCAAGTATGAAGCTCTCAAGAGATTCTGCAAGGTTTTATGTGTGTGAGTGTGTGCGTGTGTAATAAGGTCACAAATTCAGAAGCCCTCTAGAATTTCTGCAAGGGCGTGTGTGTGTGTGGGTGTTTGTAAAAAGGACACGAAGTCAGAAACCGACTATTGATTCTGCAAAAGTGTGTGTGTGTGTGTGTGTGTGTGTGTGTGAAAAAAGGACATGAAATCAGAAGCCCTCCAGAGGATCTGTAAGGGTGTGTGTGTGTGTGTATAAAAAAGACATGAAGTCAGAAGCCCTCTATTGATTCTGCAATGGTGTGTTTGTGTGTGTGTGTGTGTGTGTGTGTAAAAAGGACATGAAATCAGAATCATTGTAGAGTTCTGGAAGGGTGTATGTGTGTGTGTGTATAAAGGACACCAAGTCAGAAGCACTCTAGAGATCCTGCAAGAGTATGTCTTTGTGTGTGTGTGTGTGTGTAAAAAGGACATGTTGTTAGAAGTCCTCCACAGATTCTGCACAGGTGTGTGTATGTGTCTGTGTGCGTGTGTGTAAAAAAGACACCAAGTCAGAAGCCGACTATTGATTCTGCAAGTGTATGTGTGTGTGTGTGTGTGTGTGTGTAAAAAGGACATGGAGTCTGAAGCTGTCCAGAGGTTCTGTAAGGGTGTGTGTGTGTGTGTGTGTAAACAGACACAAATTCAGAAACCCTCTAGATATTCTGCAAGGGTGTTTGTGTGTGTGTGTGTGTGTGTGTGTGTGTGTAAAAAGGACAGCAAGTCAGCCACCATCCAGAGATTCTACCAGGGTGTATGTGTGTTTGGTGTGTGTGTGTTTGTGTAAAAAGACACGAAGTCAGAAGCCCTCTAGAGATTCTTCAAGGGTGTGTGTATGTGTGTATGTTTGTGTAAAAAGGACACAAAGTCAGAAGCCCTCCAGAGATTCTGCAAGGTTGTATGTGTGTGTGTGTGTTTGTGTGTGAGGGTAAAAATTACACGAAGTCAGAAGCCCAATATTGGTTATGCAAAGGTCTGTGTGTGTGTGTTTGTTGTGTTTGAAATAAGTAAACCATATTAGAAGCCCTCCAGAGATTCTGCCAGAGTGTGTGTGTGTGTGTGTATGTGTGAAAACAACACGAAGTCAGAAAATGTCTGGAGATTCTGCAAGGGTGTCTGTGTGTCAAAAGTACAGGAAGTCAGAAGCCCTCTAGAGATTCTGCAAGGGTGAGTGTGTTGTGTTAAAAGGACACGAAATCAGAAGCCCTCTAGGTTTTCTGGAAAGGTATGAGTGTGAGAGTGAGGGAGTGTGTGTGTGTGTGTGTGTGTGTAATAAGGACATGAAATCAGAAGTCCTCCAGAGATTCTACAAGTGTATGTGTGTGTGTGTGTGTGTGTGTGTGTGTTTAAAAAGGACACGAAGTCAGAAGGACTGCAGAGATTTTGCAAGAAAATGAGTTTGGAGTGTGTGTGTGTGTGTGTGTGTGTTTAAAAATGACACAAAGTAAGAATCCATCCAGGAATTCTGCAAGGATGTGTGTGAGTGTGTGTGTGTGTGTGTGTATAAAAAGGTAAGGAAGTCAGAAGCCCTCTAGGAATTTTACAAAGGTATGAGTATCAGTGTGAGGGAGGGTGTGTGTGTGGGTGTTTGTAAAAAGGACACAAAGTCAGAAACCGACTATTGATTCTGCAAAAGTGTGTGTGTGTGTGTGTGTGTGTGTGTGTGAAAAAAGGACATGAAATCAGAAGCCCTCCAGATGTTCTGTAAGGGTGTGTGTGTGTGTGTGTATAAAAAAGACATGAAGTCAGAAGCCCTCTATTGATTCTGCAATGGTGTGTTTGTGTGTGTGTGTGTGTGTGTGTGTGTGTGTGTAAAAAGGACATGAAATCAGAATCATTGTGGAGTTCTGGAAGGGTGTATGTGTGTGTGTGTGTGTATAAAGGACACCAAGTCAGAAGCACTCTAGAGATCCTGCAAGAGTATGTCTTTGTGTGTGTGTGTGTGTGTGTGTGTGTGTGTGTGTAAAAAGGACATGTTGTTAGAAGTCCTCCACAGATTCTGCATAGGTGTGTGTATGTGTCTGTGTGCGTGTGTGTAAAAAAGACACCAAGTCAGAAGCCGACTATTGATTCTGCAAGTGTATGTGTGTGTGTGTGTGTGTGTGTAAAAAGGACATGGAGTCTGAAGCTGTCCAGAGGTTCTGTAAGGGTGTGTGTGTGTGTGTGTGTGTGTGTGTAAACAGACACAAATTCAGAAACCCTCTAGATATTCTGCAAGGGTGTTTGTGTGTGTGTGTGTGTGTGTGTGTGTGTAAAAAGGACAGCAAGTCAGCCACCATCCAGAGATTCTACCAGGGTGTATGTGTGTTTGGTGTGTGTGTGTTTGTGTAAAAAGACACGAAGTCAGAAGCCCTCTAGAGATTCTTCAAGGGTGTGTGTATGTGTGTATGTTTGTGTAAAAAGGACACAAAGTCAGAAGCCCTCCAGAGATTCTGCAAGGTTGTATGTGTGTGTGTGTGTTTGTGTTTGAGGGTAAAAATTACACGAAGTCAGAAGCCCAATATTGATTATGCAAAGGTCTGTGTGTGTGTGTTTGTTGTGTTTGAAATAAGTAAACCATATTAGAAGCCCTCCAGTGATTCTGCCAGAGTGTGTGTGTGTGTATGTGTGAAAACAACACGAAGTCAGAAAATGTCTGGAGATTCTGCAAGGGTGTTTGTGTGTGTGTGTGTCAAAAGTACAGGAAGTCAGAAGCCCTCTAGAGATTCTGCAAGGGTGAGTGTGTTGTGTTAAAAGGACATGAAATCAGAAGCCCTCTAGGTTTTCTGGAAAGGTATCAGTGTGAGAGTGAGGGAGTGTGTGTGTGTGTGTGTGTGTGTGTGTAAAAAGGACATGAAATCAGAAGTCCTCCAGAGATTCTACAAGTGTGTGTGTGTGTGTGCGTGTTTAAAAAGGACACGAAGTCAGAAGGACTGCAGAGATTTGGCAAGAAAATGAATTTGTGTGTGTTTGTGTGTGTGTGTGTGTGTAAAAAGGACATGAAGTCAGAATCCTTGTAGAGTTCTGGAAGGGTGTATGTGTGTGTGTGTATAAAGGACACCAAGTCAGAAGCACTCTAGAGATCCTGCAAGAGTATATCTTTGTGTGTGTGTGTGTGTGTGTGTGTGTAAAAAGGACATGAAATCAGAAGTCCTCCAGAGATTCTACAAGTGTGTGTGTGGTGTGTGTGTGTTTAAAAAGGACACGAAGTCAGAAGGACTGCAGAGATTTGGCAAGAAAATGAATTTGTGTGTGTGTGTGTGTGTGTGTAAAAAGGACATGAAGTCAGAATCCTTGTAGAGTTCTGGAAGGGTGTATGTGTGTGTGTGTATAAAGGACACAAAGTCAGAAGCACTCTAGAGATCCTGCAAGAGTATATATTTGTGTGTGTGTGTGTGTGTGTGTGTGTGTAAAAAGGACATGTTGTTAGAAGTCCTCCACAGATTCTGCACAGGTGTGTGTATGTGTGTCTGTCTGCGTGTGTGTAAAAAGGATACCAAGTCAGAAGCCGACTATTGATTCTGGAAAAGTGTGTGTGTGTGTGTGTGTGTGTGTGTGTGTGTGTGTGTAAAAAGGACATGGAATCTGAAGCCGTCCAGAGGTTCTGTAAGGGTGTGTGTGTGTGTGTGTACAACAGACACAAATTCAGAAACCCTCTAGATATTCTGCAAGGGTTTGTGTGTGTGTGTGTGTGTGTGTGCGTGTGTGTGTGTAAAAAGGACAGCAAGTCAGCCACCATCCAGAGATTTTACAAGGGTATATGTGTGTGTGGTGTGTGTGTGTTTGTGTAAAAAGACACGAAGTCAGAAGCCCTCTAGAGATTCTTCAAGGGTGTGTGTATGTGTGTATGTTTGTGTAAAAATGACACAAAGTCAGAAGCCCTCCAGAGATTCTGCAAGGTTGTATGTGTGTGTGTGTGTGTGTGTGTAAAAAGGACACATGAAATCAGAAACCCTCCATAGTTTCTGCAAAGGTGTGTGTGTGTGTGTGTGTGTGTAAAAAGGACAAGAAATCAAAAGGACTCTAGAGATTGTGCAAGGTTGTGTGCCTGTGTGTGTGTATAAAAAGGACATGAAGACAGAAGCCCTGCAGGCATTATGCAAGCGTGTGAGTGTGTAAAAGGATAGGAATTTAGAATCGCTGTAGAGTTCCTGCAAGGATGTGTGTGTGTGTGTGTGTGTGTGTAAAAAGGACACGAAGTCTGAATCCCTCTAGAGATTCTGCAAGGGATGTGTGTGTGTGTGTGTGTTTATAAACGACATTTTAGAAGTCCTCCAAAGATTCTGCACAGGTGTGTGTATGTGTGTCTGTGTGCGTGTGTGTAAAAAGCACACCAAGTCAGAAGCCCTCTAGAGATCCTGCAAGGGTGTGTCTGTGTGTGTGTGTATGTTTGTAAAAAGAACACAAAGTAAGAAACCCTCAAGTGATTTTGCAAGGGAATGAGTTTGAGTGTGTATGTGTATGTGTATAAATTACATGACGTGAGATGAATTCCTGCGATTCTGCAAGGATGCATGTATGTGTGTGTGTGTGTGTGTGTGTGTGTGTGTAAAAAGAACACGAAGTCAGAAGCATTCCAGAGACTCTGCAAGGGTGCGTGCATGTCTGTGTGTGTGTGTGTGTGCGTGCGTAAAAAGAACACGAAGTCCGAAGCCCTATAGAATTTCTGCAAGGGTGTGTGTATCTGTGTGTGTGTGTGTAAAAAGGACAGGAAGTCAGAAGCCCTCTAGGAATTTTCCAAAGGTATGAGTATCAGTGTGAGGTAGGGTGTGTGTGTGAGTGTGTGTGTAAAAAGGACACGAAGTCAGACCCCCAGAGATTATGCAAGTGTGTGCGTGTAACAAGGACATGACGTCAGAAGACCTCAAGAGATTCTGCAAGGGTGTGTGTGTGTGAGTGTGTGTAAAAAGGACACATGAAGTCAGAAACACTCCATAGTTTCTGCAAAGGTGTGTGTGTGTGTGTGTAAAAAGATCCTGAAGTCAGAAGCCATCTAGAGATTCTGCATGATGTGTGTGTGTGTGTGTTTGTAAAAAGGAGACCAAGTATGAAGCTCTCAAGAGATTCTGCAAGGTTTTATGTGTGTGAGTGTGTGCGTGTGTAATAAGGTCACAAATTCAGAAGCCCTCTAGAAATTCTGCAAGGGTGTGTGTGTGTGTGTGTGTTTGTAAAAAGGACACGAAGTCAGAAGCCGACTATTGATTCTGCAAAAGTGTGTGTGTGTGTGTGTGTGTGTGTGTGTAAAAAGGACATGAAATCAGAAGCCCTCCAGAGGTTCTGTAAGGGTGTGTGTGTGTGTGTGTGTGTAAAAAGGACATGAAGTCAGAAGACCTCTATTGATTCTGCAATGGTGTGTTTGTGTGTGTGTGTGTGTGTGTGTGTAAAAAGGACATAAAGTCAGAATCACTGTAGAGTTCTGGAAGGGTGTATGTGTGTATGTGTGTATAAAGGACACCAAGTCAGAAGCACTCTAGAGATCCTGCAAGAGTATGTCTTTGTGTGTGTGTGTGTGTGTGTGTGTGTGTGTGTGTGTAAAAAGGACATGTTGTTAGAAGTCCTCCACAGATTCTGCACAGGTGTGTGTATGTGTCTGTGTGCGTGTGTGTAAAAAGGATACCATATCAGAAACCGACTATTGATTCTGCAAAAGTGTGTGTGTGTGTAAAAAGGACATGGAGTCTGAAGCCGTCCAGAGGTTCTGTAAGGGTGTGTGTGTGTGTGTGTGTGTAAACAGACACAAATTCAGAAACCCTCTAGATATTCTGCAAGGGTGTTTGTGTGTGTGTGTGTGTGTGTGTGTGTGTAAAAAGGACAGCAAGTCAGCCACCATCCAGAGATTCTACCAGGGTGTATGTGTGTTTGGTGTGTGTGTGTTTGTGTAAAAAGACACGAAGTCAGAAGCCCTCTACAGATTCTTCAAGGGTGTGTGTATGTGTGTATGTTTGTGTAAAAAGAACACAAAGTCAGAAGCCCTCCAGAGATTCTGCAAGGTTGTATGTGTGTGTGTGTGTGTGTGTGTGTGTGCGTTTGTGTGTGAGGGTAAAAATTACACGAAGTCAGAAGCCCAATATTGATTATGCAAAGGTCTGTGTGTGTGTGTGTGTGTTGTGTTTGAAATAAGTAAACCATATTAGAAGCCCTCCAGAGATTCTACCAGAGTGTGTGTGTGTGTATGTGTGAAAACAACACGAAGTCAGAAAATATCTGGAGATTCTGCAAGGGTGTTTGTGTGTGTGTGTGTCAAAAGTACAGGAAGTCAGAAGCCCTCTAGAGATTCTGCAAGGGTGAGTGTGTTGTGTTAAAAGGACATGAAATCAGAAGCCCTCTAGGTTTTCTGGAAAGGTATGAGTGTGAGAGTGAGGGAGTGTGTGTGTGTGTGTGTGTAAAAAGGACATGAAATCAGAAGTCCTCCAGAGATTCTACAAGTGTGTGTGTGTGTGTGTGTGTGTGTTTAAAAAGGACACGAAGTCAGAAGGACTGCAGAGATTTGGCAAGAAAATTAATGTGTGTGTGTGTGTGTGTGTGTGTGTGTGTGTGTAAAAAGGACATGATATCAGAATCCTTGTAGAGTTCTGGAAGGGTGTATGTGTGTGTGTGTATAAAGGACACCAAGTCAGAAGCACTCTAGAGATCCTGCAAGAGTATATCTTTGTGTGTGTGTGTGTGTGTGTGTGTGTGTAAAAAGGACATGTTGTTAGAAGTCCTCCACAGATTCTGCACAGGTGTGTGTATGTGTGTCTGTCTGCGTGTGTGTAAAAAGGATACCAAGTCAGAAGCCGACTATTGATTCTGGAAAAGTGTGTGCGTGTGTGTGTGTGTGTGTGTGTGTGTAAAAAGGACATGGAATCTGAAGCCGTCCAGAGGTTCTGTAAGGGTGTGTGTGTATGTGTACAACAGACACAAATTCAGAAACCCTCTAGATATTCTGCAAGGGTTTGTGTGTGTGTGTGTGTGTGTGTGTGTGTAAAAAGGACAGCAAGTCAGCCACCATCCAGAGATTCTACAAGGGTGTATGTGTGTGTGGTGTGTGTGTGTTTGTGTAAAAAGACACGAAGTCAGAAGCCCTCTAGAGATTCTTCAAGGGTGTGTGTATGTGTGTATGTTTGTGTAAAAATGACACAAAGTCAGAAGCCCTCCAGAGATTCTGCAAGGTTGTATGTGTGTGTTTGTGTGTGAGGGTAAAAATTACACGAAGTCAGAAGCCCAATATTGATTATGCAAAGGTCTGTGTGTGTGTGTTTGTTGTGTTTGAAATAAGTAAACCATATTAGAAGCCCTCCAGAGATTCTGCCAGAGTGTGTGTGTGTGTGTGTATGTGTGAAAACAACACGAAGTCAGAAAATGTCTGGAGATTCTGCAAGGGTGTCTGTGTGTGTCAAAAGTACAGGAAGTCAGAAGCCCTCTAGAGATTCTGCAAGGGTGAGTGTGTTGTGTTAAAAGGACACGAAATCAGAAGCCCTCTAGGTTTTCTGGAAAGGTATGAGTGTGAGAGTGAGGGAGTGTGTGTGTGTGTGTGTGTGTGTAATAAGGACATGAAATCAGAAGTCCTCCAGAGTGAGAGTGAGGGAGTGTGTGTGTGTGTGTGTGTGTAATAAGGACATGAAATCAGAAGTCCTCCAGAGATTCTACAAGTGTATGTGTGTGTGTGTGTGTGTGTTTAAAAAGAACACGAAGTCAGAAGGACTGCAGAGATTTTGCAAGAAAATGAGTTTGGAGTGTGTGTGTGTGTGTGTGTGTGTTTAAAAATGACACAAAGTAAGAATCCATCCAGGAATTCTGCAAGGATGTGTGTGAGTGTGTGTGTGTGTGTGTGTGTGTATAAAAAGGTACGGAAGTCAGAAGCCCTCTAGGAATTTTACAAAGGTATGAGTATCAGTTGAGGGAGGGTGTGTGTGTGAGTGTGTGTGTGTAAAAAGCATACGAAGTCAGACCCCCCAGAGATTATGCAAGTGTGTGTTTGTGTAACAAGGACATGACGTCAGAAGCCCTCAAGACATTCTGCAAGGGTGTGTGTGTGTGTGAGAGTGTGTGTAAAAAGGACACATGAAGTCAGAAACACTCCATAGTTTCTGCAAAGGTGTGTGTGTGTGTGTGTGTGTAAAAAGATCCTGAAGTCAGAAGCCATCAAGAGATTCTGCCATGATGTGTGTGTGTGTTTGTAAAAAGGAGACCAAGTATGAAGCTCTCAAGAGATTCTGCAAGGTTTTATGTGTGTGAGTGTGTGCGTGTGTAATAAGGTCACAAATTCAGAAGCCCTCTAGAATTTCTGCAAGGGCGTGTGTGTGTGTGGGTGTTTGTAAAAAGGACACGAAGTCAGAAACCGACTATTGATTCTGCAAAAGTGTGTGTGTGTGTGTGTGTGAAAAAAGGACATGAAATCAGAAGCCCTCCAGAGGTTCTGTAAGGGTGTGTGTGTGTGTGTATAAAAAAGACATGAAGTCAGAAGCCCTCTATTGATTCTGCAATGGTATGTTTGTGTGTGTGTGTGTGTGTGTGTGTGTGTGTGTGTAAAAAGGACATGAAATCAGAATCATTGTAGAGTTCTGGAAGGGTGTATGTGTGTGTGTGTGTGTATAAAGGACACCAAGTCAGAAGCACTCTAGAGATCCTGCAAGAGTATGTCTTTGTGTGTGTGTGTGTGTGTGTGTGTGTGTAAAAAGGACATGTTGTTAGAAGTCCTCCACAGATTCTGCACAGGTGTGTGTATGTGTCTGTGTGCGTGTGTGTAAAAAAGACACCAAGTCAGAAGCCGACTATTGATTCTGCAAGTGTATGTGTGTGTGTGTGTGTGTGTGTAAAAAGGACATGGAGTCTGAAGCTGTCCATAGGTTCTGTAAGGGTGTGTGTGTGTGTGTGTGTGTGTGTGTGTGTAAACAGACACAAATTCAGAAACCCTCTAGATATTCTGCAAGGGTGTTTGTGTGTGTGTGTGTGTGTGTAAAAAGGACAGCAAGTCAGCCACCATCCAGAGATTCTACCAGGGTGTATGTGTGTTTGGTGTGTGTGTGTTTGTGTAAAAAGACACGAAGTCAGAAGCCCTCTACAGATTCTTCAAGGGTGTGTGTATGTGTGTATGTTTGTGTAAAAAGAACACAAAGTCAGAAGCCCTCCAGAGATTCTGCAAGGTTGTATGTGTGTGTGTGTGTGTGTGTGTGTGTGTGCGTTTGTGTGTGAGGGTAAAAATTACACGAAGTCAGAAGCCCAATATTGATTATGCAAAGGTCTGTGTGTGTGTGTGTGTTTGTTGTGTTTGAAATAAGTAAACCATATTAGAAGCCCTCCAGAGATTCTACCAGAGTGTGTGTGTGTGTATGTGTGAAAACAACACGAAGTCAGAAAATGTCTGGAGATTCTGCAAGGGTGTTTGTGTGTGTGTGTGTCAAAAGTACAGGAAGTCAGAAGCCCTCTAGAGATTCTGCAAGGGTGAGTGTGTTGTGTTAAAAGGACATGAAATCAGAAGCCCTCTAGGTTTTCTGGAAAGGTATGAGTGTGAGAGTGAGGGAGTGTGTGTGTGTGTGTGTGTAAAAAGGACATGAAATCAGAAGTCCTCCAGAGATTCTACAAGTGTGTGTGTGTGTGTGTGTGTTTAAAAAGGACACGAAGTCAGAAGGACTGCAGAGATTTGGCAAGAAAATT
>NW_027459074.1:67500-80000 GCF_050624435.1 Tenrec ecaudatus | reverse complement strand
TGCAAGGGAATGAGTTTGAGTGTGTATGTGTATGTGTATAAATTACATGACGTTAGATGAATTCCTGCGATTCTGCAAGGATGCATGTATGTGTGTGTGTGTGTGTGTGTGTGTGTGTAAAAAGAACACGAAGTCAGAAGCATTCCAGAGACTCTGCAAGGGTGCATGCATGTCTGTGTGTGTGTGTGTGTGTGTGTGCGTGCGTAAAAAGAACACGAAGTCCGAAGCCCTCTAGAATTTCTGCAAGGGTGTGTGTATCTGTGTGTGTGTGTGTGTGTGTTTAAAAAGGACACAAAGTAAGAAGCCATCCAGGAATTCTGCAAGGATATGTGTGTGTGTGTGTGTGTGTGTGTGTGTGTAAAAAGGACAGGAAGTCAGAAGCCCTCTAGGAATTTTCCAAAGGTATGAGTATCAGTGTGAGGAAGGGTGTGTGTGTGAGTGTGTGTGTAAAAAGGACACGAAGTCAGACCCCCAGAGATTATGCAAGTGTGTGCGTGTAACAAGGACATGACGTCAGAAGACCTCAAGAGATTCTGCAAGGGTGTGTGTGTGTGTGAGTGTGTGTAAAAAGGACACATGAAGTCAGAAACACTCCATAGTTTCTGCAAACGTGTGTGTGTGTGTGTGTAAAAAGATCCTGAAGTCAGAAGCCATCTAGAGATTCTGCATGATGTGTGTGTGTGTGTGTTTGTAAAAAGGAGACCAAGTATGAAGCTCTCAAGAGATTCTGCAAGGTTTTATGTGTGTGAGTGTGTGCGTGTGTAATAAGGTCACAAATTCAGAAGCCCTCTAGAAATTCTGCAAGGGTGTGTGTGTGTGTGTGTGTTTGTAAAAAGGACACGAAGTCAGAAGACGACTATTGATTCTGCAAAAGTGTGTGTGTGTGTGTGTGTGTGTGTAAAAAGGACATGAAATCAGAAGCCCTCCAGAGGTTCTGTAAGGGTGTGTGTGTGTGTGTGTGTGTGTGTAAAAAGGACATGAAGTCAGAAGACCTCTATTGATTCTGCAATGGTGTGTTTGTGTGTAAAAAGGACATAAAGTCAGAATCATTGTAGAGTTCTGGAAGGGTGTATGTGTGTGTGTGTGTGTGTATAAAGGACACCAAGTCAGAAGCACTCTAGAGATCCTGCAAGAGTATGTCTTTGTGTGTGTGTGTGTGTGTGTGTAAAAAGGACATGTTGTTAGAAGTCCTCCACAGATTCTGCACAGGTGTGTGTATGTGTCTGTGTGCGTTTGTGTAAAAAGGATACCATATCAGAAACCGACTATTAATTCTGCAAAAGTGTGTGTGTGTGTAAAAAGGACATGGAGTCTGAAGCCATCCAGAGGTTCTGTAAGTGTGTGTGTGTGTGTGTGTGTGTGTGTAAACAGACACAAATTCAGAAACCCTCTAGATATTCTTCAAGTGTTTGTGTGTGTGTGTGTGTGTAAAAAGGACAGCAAGTCAGCCACCATCCAGAGATTCTACCAGGGTGTATGTGTGTTTGGTGTGTGTGTGTTTGTGTAAAAAGACACGAAGTCAGAAGCCCACTAGAGATTCTTCAAGGGTGTGTGTATGTGTGTATGTTTGTGTAAAAAGGACACAAAGTCAGAAGCCCTCCAGAGATTCTGCAAGGTTGTATGTGTGTGTGTGTGTTTGTGTGTGAGGGTAAAAATTACACGAAGTCAGAAGCCCAATATTGATTATGCAAAGGTCTGTGTGTGTGTGTGTGTTTGTTGTGTTTGAAATAAGTAAACCATATTAGAAGCCCTCCAGAGATTCTGCCAGAGTGTGTGTGTGTGTATGTGTGAAAACAACACGAAGTCAGAAAATGTCTGGAGATTCTACAAGGGTGTTTGTGTGTGTGTGTGTGTGTCAAAAGTACAGGAAGTCAGAAGCCCTCTAGAGATTCTGCAAGGGTGAGTATGTTGTGTTAAAAGGACATGAAATCAGAAGCCCTCTAGGTTTTCTGGAAAGGTATGAGTGTGAGAGTGAGGGAGTGTGTGTGTGTGTGTGTGTGTGTGTGTGTGTGTAATAAGGACATGAAATCAGAAGTCCTCCAGAGTGAGAGTGAGGGAGTGTGTGTGCAATAAGGACATGAAATCAGAAGTCCTCCAGAGATTCTACAAGTGTATGTGTGTGTGTGTGTGTGTTTAAAAAGGACACGAAGTCAGAAGGACTGCAGAGATTTGGCAAGAAAATGAGTTTGTGTGTGTGTGTGTGTGTGTGTGTGTGTGTAAAAAGGACATGAAGTCAGAATCCTTGTAGAGTTCTGGAAGGGTGTATGTGTGTGTGTGTGTGTATAAAGGACACCAAGTCAGAAGCACTCTAGAGATCCTGCAAGAGTATGTCTTTGTGTGTGTGTGTGTGTGTAAAAAGGACATGTTGTTAGAAGTCCTCCACAGATTCTGCACAGGTGTGTGTATGTGTCTGTGTGCGTGTGTGTAAAAAAGACACCAAGTCATAAGCCGACTATTGATTCTGCAAAAGTGTATGTGTGTGTGTGTGTGTGTGTGTGTGTGTGTAAAAAGGACATGGAGTCTGAAGCCGTCCAGAGGTTCTGTAAGTGTGTGTGTGTGTGTGTGTGTGTGTGTGAGTAAACAGACACAAATTCAAAAACCCTCTAGATATTCTTCAAGTGTTTGTGTGTGTGTGTGTGTGTGTGTGTGTAAAAAGGACAGCAAGTCAGCCACCATCCAGAGATTCTACCAAAGTGTATGTGTGTGTGGTGTGTGTGTGTGTTTGTGTAAAAAGACACGAAGTCAGAAGCCCTCTAGAGATTCTTCAAGGGTGTGTGTATGTGTGTATGTTTGTGTAAAAAGGACACAAAATCAGAAGCCCTCCAGAGATTCTGCAAGGTTGTATGTGTGTGTGTGTGTGTGTGTAAAAAGTACACATGCAGTCAGAAACACTCCATAGTTTCTGCAAAGGTGTGTGTGTGTGTGTGTGTGTGTGTGTGTGTGTGTAAAGAAAAAAGTCAGAAACCCTCTAGAGATTCTGGAATGATGTGTTTGTGTGAGTGTGTGTGTGTGTGTATAAAGGACAAGAAATCAAAAGAACTCTAGAGATTGTGCAAGGTTGTGTGTCTGTGTGTGTGTATAAAAAGGACATGAAGACAGAAGCCCTGCAGGCATTATGCAAGCGTGTGAGTGTGTGTGTTCGTGTGTAAAAGGATAGGAATTTAGAATCGCTGTAGAGTTCCTGCAAGGATGTGTGTGTGTGTGTGTGTGTGTGTGTGTAAAAAGGACACGAAGTCTGAATCCCTCTAGAGATTCTGCAAGGGATGTGTGTGTGTGTGTGTGTTTATAAACGACATTTTAGAAGTCCTCCAAAGATTCTGCACAGGTGTGTGTATGTGTGTCTGTGTGCGTGTGTGTAAAAAGGACACCAAGTCAGAAGCCCTCTAGAGATCCTGCAAGGGTGTGTCTGTGTGTGTTTTAAGTATGTTTGTAAAAAGAACACGAAGTAAGAAACCCTCAAGTGATTTTGCAAGGGAATAAGTTTGAGTGTATGTGTATAAATTACATGACGTGAGATGAATTCCTGCGATTCTGCAAGGATGCATGTGTGTGTGTGTGTGTGTGTGTGTGTGTGTGTGTGTGTGTGTAAAAAGGACATGAAGTCAGAATCCTTGTAGAGTTCTGGAAGGGTGTATGTGTGTGTGTGTGTATAAAGGACACCAAGTCAGAAGCAATCTAGAGATCCTGCAAGAGTATGTCTTTGTGTGTGTGTGTGTGTGTAAAAAGGACATGTTGTTAGAAGTCCTCCACAGATTCTGCACAGGTGTGTGTATGGGTCTGTGTGCGTGTATGTAAAAAGGACACCAAGTCAGAAGCCGACTATTGATTCTGCAAAAGTGTATGTGTGTGTCTGTGTGCGTGTGTGAAAAAAGGACACTAAGTCAGAAGCCGACTATTGATTCTGCAAAAAGTGTGTGTGTGTGTGTGTGTGAGTGTGTAAAAAGGACATGGAGTCTGAAGCCGTCCAGAGGTTCTGTAAGGGTGTGGATGTGTGTGTGTGTGTGTGTGTGTATGTGAAACGGACACACATTCAGAAACCCTCTAGATATTCTGCAAGGGTGTGTGTGTGTGTGTGTGTGTGTGTGTGTTTAAAAAGGACACAAAGTAAGAATCCATCCAGGAATTCTGCAAGGATGTGTGTGTGTGTGTGTGTGTGTGTGTATGTGTTTAACAAGGACATGACGTCAGAAGCCCTCTAGAGATTCTGGAAGTGTGTGTGTGTGTGTGTGTGTGTAAAAAGGACAAGAAATCAAAAGGACTCTAGAGATTGTGCAAGGTTGTGTGTCTGTGTGTGTGTATAAAAGGACATGAAGACAGAAGCCCTGCAGGCATTATGCAAGCGTGTGAGTGTGTGTGTGCGTGTGTAAAAGGATAGGAATTTAGAATCGCTGTAGAGTTCCTGCAAGGATGTGTGTGTGTGTGTGTGTGTGTAAAAAGGACACGAAGTCTGAATCCCTCTAGAGATTCTGCAATGGATATGTGTGTGTTTATAAACGACATTTTAGAAGTCCTCCAAAGATTCTGCACAGGTGTGTGTATGTGTGTCTGTGTGCGTGTGTGTAAAAAGGACACCAAGTCAGAAGCCCTCTAGAGATCCTGCAAGGGTGTGTCTGTGTGTGTTTTAAGTATGTTTGTAAAAAGAACACGAAGTAAGAAACCCTCAAGTGATTTTGCAAGGGAATGAGTTTGAGTGTGTATGTGTATGTGTATAAACTCCATGACGTGAGATGAATTCCTGCGATTCTGCAAGGATGCATGTATGTGTGTGTGTGTGTGTGTGTGTGTGTAAAAAGGACATGTTGTTAGAAGTCCTCCACAGATTCTGCACAGGTGTGTGTATGTGTCTGTGTGCGTTTGTGTAAAAAGGATACCATATCAGAAACCGACTATTAATTCTGCAAAAGTGTGTGTGTGTGTAAAAAGGACATGGAGTCTGAAGCCATCCAGAGGTTCTGTAAGTGTGTGTGTGTGTGTGTGTGTGTGTGTGTGTGTAAAAAGACACAAATTCAGAAACCCTCTAGATATTCTTCAAGTGTTTGTGTGTGTGTGTGTGTGTGTGTAAAAAGGACAGCAAGTCAGCCACCATCCAGAGATTCTACCAGGGTGTATGTGTGTTTGGTGTGTGTGTGTTTGTGTAAAAAGACACGATGTCAGAAGCCCACTAGAGATTCTTCAAGGGTGTGTGTATGTGTGTATGTTTGTGTAAAAAGGACACAAAGTCAGAAGCCCTCCAGAGATTCTGCAAGGTTGTATGTGTGTGTGTGTGTTTGTGTGTGAGGGTAAAAATTACACGAAGTCAGAAGCCCAATATTGATTATGCAAAGGTCTGTGTGTGTGTGTGTGTTTGTTGTGTTTGAAATAAGTAAACCATATTAGAAGCCCTCCAGAGATTCTACCAGAGTGTGTGTGTGTGTATGTGTGAAAACAACACGAAGTCAGAAAATGTCTGGAGATTCTACAAGGGTGTTTGTGTGTGTGTGTGTGTGTCAAAAGTACAGGAAGTCAGAAGCCCTCTAGAGATTCTGCAAGGGTGAGTATGTTGTGTTAAAAGGACATGAAATCAGAAGCCCTCTAGGTTTTCTGGAAAGGTATGAGTGTGAGAGTGAGGGAGTGTGTGTGTGTGTGTGTGTGTGTGTGTGTGTGTGTAATAAGGACATGAAATCAGAAGTCCTCCAGAGTGAGAGTGAGGGAGTGTGTGTGCAATAAGGACATGAAATCAGAAGTCCTCCAGAGATTCTACAAGTGTATGTGTGTGTGTGTGTGTGTTTAAAAAGGACACGAAGTCAGAAGGACTGCAGAGATTTGGCAAGAAAATGAGTTTGTGTGTGTGTGTGTGTGTGTGTGTAAAAAGGACATGAAGTCAGAATCCTTGTAGAGTTCTGGAAGGGTGTATGTGTGTGTGTGTGTGTATAAAGGACACCAAGTCAGAAGCACTCTAGAGATCCTGCAAGAGTATGTCTTTGTGTGTGTGTGTGTGTGTAAAAAGGACATGTTGTTAGAAGTCCTCCACAGATTCTGCACAGGTGTGTGTATGTGTCTGTGTGCGTGTGTGTAAAAAAGACACCAAGTCATAAGCCGACTATTGATTCTGCAAAAGTGTATGTGTGTGTGTGTGTGTGTGTGTGTGTGTGTGTGTGTGTGTAAAAAGGACATGGAGTCTGAAGCCGTCCAGAGGTTCTGTAAGTGTGTGTGTGTGTGTGTGTGTGAGTAAACAGACACAAATTCAAAAACCCTCTAGATATTCTTCAAGTGTTTGTGTGTGTGTGTGTGTGTGTGTGTAAAAAGGACAGCAAGTCAGCCACCATCCAGAGATTCTACCAAAGTGTATGTGTGTGTGGTGTGTGTGTGTGTTTGTGTAAAAAGACACGAAGTCAGAAGCCCTCTAGAGATTCTTCAAGGGTGTGTGTATGTGTGTATGTTTGTGTAAAAAGGACACAAAATCAGAAGCCCTCCAGAGATTCTGCAAGGTTGTATGTGTGTGTGTGTGTGTGTGTAAAAAGTACACATGAAGTCAGAAACACTCCATAGTTTCTGCAAAGGTGTGTGTGTGTGTGTGTGTGTGTGTGTGTGTGTAAAGAAAAAAGTCAGAAACCCTCTAGAGATACTGGAATGATGTGTTTGTGTGAGTGTGTGTGTGTGTGTATAAAGGACAAGAAATCAAAAGAACTCTAGAGATTGTGCAAGGTTGTGTGTCTGTGTGTGTGTATAAAAAGGACATGAAGACAGAAGCCCTGCAGGCATTATGCAAGCGTGTGAGTGTGTGTGTTCGTGTGTAAAAGGATAGGAATTTAGAATCGCTGTAGAGTTCCTGCAAGGATGTGTGTGTGTGTGTGTGTGTGTAAAAAGGACACGAAGTCTGAATCCCTCTAGAGATTCTGCAAGGGATGTGTGTGTGTGTGTGTGTTTATAAACGACATTTTAGAAGTCCTCCAAAGATTCTGCACAGGTGTGTGTATGTGTGTCTGTGTGCGTGTGTGTAAAAAGGACACCAAGTCAGAAGCCCTCTAGAGATCCTGCAAGGGTGTGTCTGTGTGTGTTTTAAGTATGTTTGTAAAAAGAACACGAAGTAAGAAACCCTCAAGTGATTTTGCAAGGGAATAAGTTTGAGTGTATGTGTATAAATTACATGACGTGAGATGAATTCCTGCGATTCTGCAAGGATGCATGTGTGTGTGTGTGTGTGTGTGTGTGTGTGTAAAAAGGACATGAAGTCAGAATCCTTGTAGAGTTCTGGAAGGGTGTATGTGTGTGTGTGTGTATAAAGGACACCAAGTCAGAAGCAATCTAGAGATCCTGCAAGAGTATGTCTTTGTGTGTGTGTGTGTGTAAAAAGGACATGTTGTTAGAAGTCCTCCACAGATTCTGCACAGGTGTGTGTATGGGTCTGTGTGCGTGTGTGTAAAAAGGACACCAAGTCAGAAGCCGACTATTGATTCTGCAAAAGTGTATGTGTGTGTCTGTGTGCGTGTGTGAAAAAAGGACACTAAGTCAGAAGCCGACTATTGATTCTGCAAAAAGTGTGTGTGTGTGTGTGTGTGTGTGAGTGTGTAAAAAGGACATGGAGTCTGAAGCCGTCCAGAGGTTCTGTAAGGGTGTGGATGTGTGTGTGTGTGTGTGTGTGTGTGTATGTGAAACGGACACACATTCAGAAACCCTCTAGATATTCTGCAAGGGTGTGTGTGTGTGTGTGTGTGTGTGTTTAAAAAGGACACAAAGTAAGAATCCATCCAGGAATTCTGCAAGGATGTGTGTGTGTGTGTGTGTGTGTGTGTATGTGTTTAACAAGGACATGACGTCAGAAGCCCTCTAGAGATTCTGGAAGTGTGTGTGTGTGTGTGTGTGTGTGTGTGTGTAAAAAGGACAAGAAATCAAAAGGACTCTAGAGATTGTGCAAGGTTGTGTGTCTGTGTGTGTGTATAAAAGGACATGAAGACAGAAGCCCTGCAGGCATTATGCAAGCGTGTGAGTGTGTGTGTGCGTGTGTAAAAGGATAGGAATTTAGAATCGCTGTAGAGTTCCTGCAAGGATGTGTGTGTGTGTGTGTGTGTGTGTAAAAAGGACACGAAGTCTGAATCCCTCTAGAGATTCTGCAATGGATATGTGTGTGTTTATAAACGACATTTTAGAAGTCCTCCAAAGATTCTGCACAGGTGTGTGTATGTGTGTCTGTGTGCGTGTGTGTAAAAAGGACACCAAGTCAGAAGCCCTCTAGAGATCCTGCAAGGGTGTGTCTGTGTGTGTTTTAAGTATGTTTGTAAAAAGAACACGAAGTAAGAAACCCTCAAGTGATTTTGCAAGGGAATGAGTTTGAGTGTGTATGTGTATGTGTATAAACTCCATGACGTGAGATGAATTCCTGCGATTCTGCAAGGATGCATGTATGTGTGTGTGTGTGTGTGTGTGTGTGTGTGTGTAAAAAGAACACGAAGTCAGAAGCATTCCAGAGACTCTGCAAGGGTGCGTGCATGTCTGTGTGTGTGTGTGTGTGTGTGTGTGCGTAAAAAGAACACGAAGTCCGAAGCCCTCTAGAATTTCTGCAAGGGTGTGTGTATCTGTGTGTGTGTGTGTGTGTGTGTGTGTGTGTTTAAAAAGGACACAAAGTAAGAAGCCATCCAGGAATTCTGCAAGGATGTGTGTGTGTGTGTGTGTGTGTGTGTGTGTAAAAAGGACAGGAAGTCAGAAGCCCTCTAGGAATTTTCCAAAGGTATGAGTATCAGTGTGAGGGAGGGTGTGTGTGTGAGTGTGTGTGTGTAAAAAGGACACGAAGTCAGAAGCCCTCCAGAGATTATGCAAGTGTGTGTGTGTGTGTGTGTGTGTGTTTAACAAGGACATGACGTCAGAAGGCCTCAAGAGATTCTGCAAGGGTGTGTGTGTGAGTGTGTGTAAAAAGGACACATGAAGTCAGAAACACTCCATAGTTTCTGCAAAGGTGTGTGTGTGTGTGTGTGTGTGTGTGTGTGTGTAAAGATCCTGAAGTCAGAAGCCATCTAGAGATTCTGCCATGATGTGTGTGTGTTTTTGTAAAAAGGAGACCAAGTATGAAGCTCTCAAGAGATTCTGCAAGGTTTTATGTGTGTGAGTGTGTGCGTGTGTAATAAGGTCACAAAGTCAGAAGCCCTCTAGAAATTCTGCAAGGTCGTTTGTGTGGGGGGGTGTTTGTAAAAAGGACATGAAATCAGAAGCCCTCCAGAGGTTCTGTAAGGGTGTGTGTGTGTGTCTGTTTAAAAAGGACATGAAGTCAGAAGCCCTCTATTGATTCTGCAATGGTGTGTTTGTGTGTGAGTGTGTGTGTGTAAAAAGGACATGAAGTCAGAATCCTTGTAGAGTTCTGGAAGGGTGTATGTGCGTGTGTGTGTATAAAGGACACCAAGTCAGAAGCACTCTAGAGATCCTGGAAGAGTATGTCTTTGTGTGTGTGTGTGTGTGTGTGTGCAAAAAGGACATGTTGTTAGAAGTCCTCCACAGATTCTGCACAGGTGTGTGTATGTGTCTGTGTGCGTGTGTGTAAAAAAGACACCAAGTCATAAGCCGACTATTGATTCTGCAAAAGTGTATATGTGTGTGTGTGTGTGTGTGTGTGTGTGTGTGTGTAAAAAGGACATGGAGTCTGAAGCCGTCCAGAGGTTCTGTAAGTGTGTGTGTGTGTGTGTGTGTGTGAGTAAACAGACACAAATTCAAAAACCCTCTAGATATTCTTCAAGTGTTTGTGTGTGTGTGTGTGTGTGTGTGTGTAAAAAGGACAGCAAGTCAGCCACCATCCAGAGATTCTACCAAAGTGTATATGTGTGTGGTGTGTGTGTGTGTTTGTGTAAAAAGACACGAAGTCAGAAGCCCTCTAGAGATTCTTCAAGGGTGTGTGTATGTGTGTATGTTTGTGTAAAAAGGACACAAAATCAGAAGCCCTCCAGAGATTCTGCAAGGTTGTATGTGTGTGTGTGTGTGTGTGTAAAAAGTACACATGAAGTCAGAAACACTCCATAGTTTCTGCAAAGGTGTGTGTGTGTGTGTGTGTGTGTGTGTGTAAAGAAAAAAGTCAGAAACCCTCTAGAGATTCTGGAATGATGTGTTTGTGTGAGTGTGTGTGTGTGTGTATAAAGGACAAGAAATCAAAAGAACTCTAGAGATTGTGCAAGGTTGTGTGTCTGTGTGTGTGTATAAAAAGGACATGAAGACAGAAGCCCTGCAGGCATTATGCAAGCGTGTGAGTGTGTGTGTTCGTGTGTAAAAGGATAGGAATTTAGAATCGCTGTAGAGTTCCTGCAAGGATGTGTGTGTGTGTGTGTGTGTGTAAAAAGGACACGAAGTCTGAATCCCTCTAGAGATTCTGCAAGGGATGTGTGTGTGTGTGTGTGTTTATAAACGACATTTTAGAAGTCCTCCAAAGATTCTGCACAGGTGTGTGTATGTGTGTCTGTGTGCGTGTGTGTAAAAAGGACACCAATTCAGAAGCCCTCTAGAGATCCTGCAAGGGTGTGTCTGTGTGTGTTTTAAGTATGTTTGTAAAAAGAACACGAAGTAAGAAACCCTCAAGTGATTTTGCAAGGGAATAAGTTTGAGTGTATGTGTATAAATTACATGACGTGAGATGAATTCCTGCGATTCTGCAAGGATGCATGTGTGTGTGTGTGTGTGTGTGTGTGTGTGTGTGTGTGTGTGTAAAAAGGACATGAAGTCAGAATCCTTGTAGAGTTCTGGAAGGGTGTATGTGTGTGTGTGTGTATAAAGGACACCAAGTCAGAAGCAATCTAGAGATCCTGCAAG
Organism: Tenrec ecaudatus; assembly: GCF_050624435.1. NCBI lineage: Eukaryota > Metazoa > Chordata > Mammalia > Afrosoricida > Tenrecidae > Tenrec > Tenrec ecaudatus. The sequence goes on along the minus strand of NW_027459074.1, from coordinate 69,239 downwards.
AGTATGTCTTTGTGTGTGTGTGTGTGTGTAAAAAGGACATGTTGTTAGAAGTCCTCCACAGATTCTGCACAGGTGTGTGTATGGGTCTGTGTGCGTGTGTGTAAAAAGGACACCAAGTCAGAAGCCGACTATTGATTCTGCAAAAGTGTATGTGTGTGTCTGTGTGCGTGTGTGAAAAAAGGACACTAAGTCAGAAGCCGACTATTGATTCTGCAAAAAGTGTGTGTGTGTGTGTGTGTGTGTGAGTGTGTAAAAAGGACATGGAGTCTGAAGCCGTCCAGAGGTTCTGTAAGGGTGTGGATGTGTGTGTGTGTGTGTGTGTGTGTATGTGAAACGGACACACATTCAGAAACCCTCTAGATATTCTGCAAGGGTGTGTGTGTGTGTGTGTGTGTTTGTTTAAAAGGGACACCAAGTCAGAAGCCCTCTAGAGATCCTGCAAGGGTGTGTCTGTGTGTGTTTTAAGTATGTTTGTAAAAAGAACACGAAGTAAGAAACCCTCAAGTGATTTTGCAAGGGAATAAGTTTGAGTGTATGTGTATAAATTACATGACGTGAGATGAATTCCTGCGATTCTGCAAGGATGCATGTGTGTGTGTGTGTGTGTGTGTGTGTGTGTGTGTGTGTGTGTGTGTGTAAAAAGGACATGAAGTCAGAATCCTTGTAGAGTTCTGGAAGGGTGTATGTGTGTGTGTGTGTATAAAGGACACCAAGTCAGAAGCAATCTAGAGATCCTGCAAGAGTATGTCTTTGTGTGTGTGTGTGTGTGTGTAAAAAGGACATGTTGTTAGAAGTCCTCCACAGATTCTGCACAGGTGTGTGTATGGGTCTGTGTGCGTGTGTGTAAAAAGGACACCAAGTCAGAAGCCGACTATTGATTCTGCAAAAGTGTATGTGTGTGTCTGTGTGCGTGTGTGAAAAAAGGACACTAAGTCAGAAGCCGACTATTGATTCTGCAAAAAGTGTGTGTGTGTGTGTGTGTGAGTGTGTAAAAAGGACATGGAGTCTGAAGCCGTCCAGAGGTTCTGTAAGGGTGTGGATGTGTGTGTGTGTGTGTGTGTATGTGAAACGGACACACATTCAGAAACCCTCTAGATATTCTGCAAGGGTGTGTGTGTGTGTGTGTGTGTGTGTGTTTAAAAAGGACACAAAGTAAGAATCCATCCAGGAATTCTGCAAGGATGTGTGTGTGTGTGTGTGTGTGTGTATGTGTTTAACAAGGACATGACGTCAGAAGCCCTCTAGAGATTCTGGAAGTGTGTGTGTGTGTGTGTGTGTGTGTGTGTAAAAAGGACAAGAAATCAAAAGGACTCTAGAGATTGTGCAAGGTTGTGTGTCTGTGTGTGTGTATAAAAGGACATGAAGACAGAAGCCCTGCAGGCATTATGCAAGCGTGTGAGTGTGTGTGTGCGTGTGTAAAAGGATAGGAATTTAGAATCGCTGTAGAGTTCCTGCAAGGATGTGTGTGTGTGTGTGTGTGTGTAAAAAGGACACGAAGTCTGAATCCCTCTAGAGATTCTGCAATGGATATGTGTGTGTTTATAAACGACATTTTAGAAGTCCTCCAAAGATTCTGCACAGGTGTGTGTATGTGTGTCTGTGTGCGTGTGTGTAAAAAGGACACCAAGTCAGAAGCCCTCTAGAGATCCTGCAAGGGTGTGTCTGTGTGTGTTTTAAGTATGTTTGTAAAAAGAACACGAAGTAAGAAACCCTCAAGTGATTTTGCAAGGGAATGAGTT
>NW_027459074.1:0-62500 GCF_050624435.1 Tenrec ecaudatus | reverse complement strand
GTGTGTGTGTGTGTGTGTGTGTGTGTGTAAAAAGGACATGTTGTTAGAAGTCCTCCACAAATTCTGCAAAGGTGTGTGTATGTGTTTGTGTGCGTGTGTGTAAAAAGGATACCAAGTCAGAAGCCGACTATTGATTCTGCAAAAGTGTGTGTGTGTGTGTGTGTGTGTGTGTGTGAGTAAAAAGGACATGGAGTCTGAAGCCGTCCAGAGGTTCTGTAAGTGTGTGTGTGTGTAAACAGACATAAATTCAGAAACCCTCTAGATATTCTTCAAGTGTTTGTGTGTGTGTGTGTGTGTGTGTGTGTGTGTAAAAAGGACAGCAAGTCAGCCACCATCCAGAGATTCTACCAGGGTGTATGTGTGTTTGGTGTGTGTGTGTGTTTGTGTAAAAATACACGAAGTCAGAAGCCCTCTAGAGATTCTTCAAGGGTGTGTGTATGTGTGTATGTTTGTGTAAAAAGGACACAAAGTCAGAAGCCCTCCAGAGATTCTGCAAGGTTGTATGTGTGTGTGTGTGTTTGTGTGTGAGGGTAAAAATTACACGAAGTCAGAAGCCCAATATTGATTATGCAAAGGTCTGTGTGTGTGTGTTTGTTGTGTTTGAAATAAGTAAACCATATTAGAAGCCCTCCAGAGATTCTGCCAGAGTGTGTGTGTGTGTGTGTATGTGTGAAAACAACACGAAGTCAGAAAATGTCTGGAGATTCTGCAAGGGTGTCTGTGTGTGTCAAAAGTACAGGAAGTCAGAAGCCCTCTAGAGATTCTGCAAGGGTGAGTGTGTTGTGTTAAAAGGACACGAAATCAGAAGCCCTCTAGGTTTTCTGGAAAGGTATGAGTGTGAGAGTGAGGGAGTGTGTGTGTGTGTGTGTGTGTGTGTGTAATAAGGACATGAAATCAGAAGTCCTCCAGAGTGAGAGTGAGGGAGTGTGTGTGTGTGTGTGTGTGTGTAATAAGGACATGAAATCAGAAGTCCTCCAGAGATTCTACAAGTGTATGTGTGTGTGTGTGTGTGTGTGTTTAAAAAGGACACGAAGTCAGAAGGACTGCAGAGATTTTGCAAGAAAAGGAGTTTGGAGTGTGTGTGTGTGTGTGTGTTTAAAAATGACACAAAGTAAGAATCCATCCAGGAATTCTGCAAGGATGTGTGTGAGTGTGTGTGTGTGTGTGTGTGTGTATAAAAAGGTAAGGAAGTCAGAAGCCCTCTAGGAATTTTACAAAGGTATGAGTATCAGTGTGAGGGAGGGTGTGTGTGTGAGTGTGTGTGTGTAAAAAGGATACGAAGTCAGACCCCCCAGAGATTATGCAAGTGTGTGTTTGTGTAACAAGGACATGACGTCAGAAGCCCTCAAGAGATTCTGCAAGGGTGTGTGTGTGTGAGAGAGTGTGTGTAAAAAGGACACATGAAGTCAGAAACACTCCATAGTTTCTGCAAAGGTGTGTGTGTGTGTGTGTGTGTAAAAAGATCCTGAAGTCAGAAGCCATCTAGAGATTCTGCCATGATGTGTGTGTGTTTTTGTAAAAAGGAGACCAAGTATGAAGCTCTCAAGAGATTCTGCAAGGTTTTATGTGTGTGAGTGTGTGCGTGTGTAATAAGGTCACAAATTCAGAAGCCCTCTAGAATTTCTGCAAGGGCGTGTGTGTGTGTGGGTGTTTGTAAAAAGGACACGAAGTCAGAAACCGACTATTGATTCTGCAAAAGTGTGTGTGTGTGTGTGTGTGTGTGTGAAAAAAGGACATGAAATCAGAAGCCCTCCAGAGGATCTGTAAGAGTGTGTGTGTGTGTGTATAAAAAAGACATGAAGTCAGAAGCCCTCTATTGATTCTGCAATGGTGTGTTTGTGTGTGTGTGTGTGTGTGTGTGTAAAAAGGACATGAAATCAGAATCATTGTAGAGTTCTGGAAGGGTGTATGTGTGTGTGTGTATAAAGGACACCAAGTCAGAAGCACTCTAGAGATCCTGCAAGAGTATGTCTTTGTGTGTGTGTGTGTGTGTGTGTGTGTGTAAAAAGGACATGTTGTTAGAAGTCCTCCACAGATTCTGCACAGGTGTGTGTATGTGTCTGTGTGCGTGTGTGTAAAAAAGACACCAAGTCAGAAGCCGACTATTGATTCTGCAAGTGTATGTGTGTGTGTGTGTGTGTGTGTGTGTAAAAAGGACATGGAGTCTGAAGCTGTCCAGAGGTTCTGTAAGGGTGTGTGTGTGTGTGTAAACAGACACAAATTCAGAAACCCTCTAGATATTCTGCAAGGGTGTTTGTGTGTGTGTGTGTGTGTGTGTGTGTAAAAAGGACAGCAAGTCAGCCACCATCCAGAGATTCTACCAGGGTGTATGTGTGTTTGGTGTGTGTGTGTTTGTGTAAAAAGACACGAAGTCAGAAGCCCTCTAGAGATTCTTCAAGGGTGTGTGTATGTGTGTATGTTTGTGTAAAAAGGACACAAAGTCAGGAGCCCTCCAGAGATTCTGCAAGGTTGTATGTGTGTGTGTGTGTTTGTGTGTGAGGGTAAAAATTACACGAAGTCAGAAGCCCAATATTGGTTATGCAAAGGTCTGTGTGTGTGTGTTTGTTGTGTTTGAAATAAGTAAACCATATTAGAAGCCCTCCAGAGATTCTGCCAAAGTGTGTGTGTGTGTGTGTATGGGTGAAAACAACACGAAGTCAGAAAATGTCTGGAGATTCTGCAAGGGTGTCTGTGTGTGTCAAAAGTACAGGAAGTCAGAAGCCCTCTAGAGATTCTGCAAGGGTGAGTGTGTTGTGTTAAAAGGACACGAAATCAGAAGCCCTCTAGGTTTTCTGGAAAGGTATGAGTGTGAGAGTGAGGGAGTGTGTGTGTGTGTGTGTGTGTGTGTAATAAGGACATGAAATCAGAAGTCCTCCAGAGTGAGAGTGAGGGAGTGTGTGTGTGTGTGTGTGTGTGTAATAAGGACATGAAATCAGAAGTCCTCCAGAGATTCTACAAGTGTATGTGTGTGTGTGTGTGTGTTTAAAAAGGACACGAAGTCAGAAGGACTGCAGAGATTTTGCAAGAAAAGGAGTTTGGAGTGTGTGTGTGTGTGTGTGTGTGTGTGTGTGTGTGTTTAAAAATGACACAAAGTAAGAATCCATCCAGGAATTCTGCAAGGATGTGTGTGAGTGTGTGTGTGTGTGTGTGTGTGTAAAAAGGTAAGGAAGTCAGAAGCCCTCTAGGAATTTTACAAAGGTATGAGTATCAGTGTGAGGGAGGGTGTGTGTGTGAGTGTGTGTGTGTAAAAAGGATACGAAGTCAGACCCCCCAGAGATTATGCAAGTGTGTGTTTGTGTAACAAGGACATGACGTCAGAAGCCCTCAAGAGATTCTGCAAGGGTGTGTGTGTGTGTGAGAGTGTGTGTAAAAAGGACACATGAAGTCAGAAACACTCCATAGTTTCTGCAAAGGTGTGTGTGTGTGTGTGTGTGTAAAAAGATCCTGAAGTCAGAAGCCATCTAGAGATTCTGCCATGATGTGTGTGTGTGTTTGTAAAAAGGAGACCAAGTATGAAGCTCTCAAGAGATTCTGCAAGGTTTTATGTGTGTGAGTGTGTGCGTGTGTAATAAGGTCACAAATTCAGAAGCCCTCTAGAATTTCTGCAAGGGCGTGTGTGTGTGTGGGTGTTTGTAAAAAGGACACGAAGTCAGAAACCGACTATTGATTCTGCAAAAGTGTGTGTGTGTGTGTGTGTGTGTGTGTGTGAAAAAAGGACATGAAATCAGAAGCCCTCCAGAGGTTCTGTAAGGGTGTGTGTGTGTGTGTGTATAAAAAAGACATGAAGTCAGAAGCCCTCTATTGATTCTGCAATGGTGTGTTTGTGTGTGTGTGTGTGTGTGTGTGTGTAAAAAGGACATGAAATCAGAATCATTGTGGAGTTCTGGAAGGGTGTATGTGTGTGTGTGTGTGTATAAAGGACACCAAGTCAGAAGCACTCTAGAGATCCTGCAAGAGTATGTCTTTGTGTGTGTGTGTGTGTGTGTGTGTGTGTGTGTGTGTAAAAAGGACATGTTGTTAGAAGTCCTCCACAGATTCTGCACAGGTGTGTGTATGTGTCTGTGTGCGTGTGTGTAAAAAAGACACCAAGTCAGAAGCCGACTATTGATTCTGCAAGTGTATGTGTGTGTGTGTGTGTGTGTGTGTTTATGATTTATGATGCTAAGGTCTTGGACCCGCTGATAAGACCCATCCTTCTTTTTAACCCTATAACGCTTCAATTTTAATTTTGGGAAAAAATTTTCTTTTTGTTGTGGACTTTCATAGTTATAAATATATATATATATATGTATTAATATATACATTTTTAATGTTATGAAAACATCATGCTTCGCGTTATAGAGTTAAATGGAAATAATGGGCTAGTGCAGGACGAGTCAAAAGTGACCAAAATAGAGTAACTGCCTAAGCCATTTTGAATTTTCTTGGGTTCAATTGGAGTAAAGGCTTGTAAATTACCCGGGGTCCAAATTCCCATGGTGCCTCCTACAACGGGTAGAATGTTCAGGGATGTTTCAGGGCTGGGAGATTAATAACCCCTAAGTCCAGGATACCTTAGGGCAGGGGTCTTTAAACTGTTTACCCAGGGGGCCAGTTCACTATCCCTCAGGCCTTTTGAAGGAAAGACTATAGTTTAAAAAAACAAATATTACGAACAAATTCATGTGCACACTGCACATCTTGATTTGAAGTTCAAAAAAAAAATAAATGGGGCACATACACCCGGCAGAAAGGATCAACGTCCTCGGCTGTCTGCATGTGGCCCACAGGTTGTAGTTTGAGGACCCCTGCTCTCGGCATTCACCAAGAGGATGTGGTTTCAACCCAAAAGCTTGGAGACTCTACAATTTGTTTAAAAGTGATGGGGCAGAAGGAGTCCCTGATTGACCCACGCAAGACTAGTTTTCCCACCCCCTATTACTAAGAGTTCATAGTTATGTTTAAAGGGAACCAGGATATCCCGATCTGATCCCGTTACTTCAAGTGTGGGCTGACATTGCCACTAAGAAGCCTGCAAATATAAAAGACTTACTCCCTCCCGCAAAGAAAGGGCCCTTGTTTCCAAGGTTTCAGGAAACATGGAAGGACCGGAAAAACAAACGGTCCAAGTTCCCAAAACCACATAGGTGGAGGCCATCCCTCCACATCACCCTCCCCCACCCCTCCCCTCCCTCACCCCTCCCCCACACCTCCCCTCCCCTCCCCTCCCCATCACTCTCCCCTAATCGGCTTTATCCCATTTTGCAGGAGAACTCTGGGAGTGGGAGAGCTGGCTTCAAACCCTTTCTTTCAACCCCCGCCCTATAAGGTTTCTAGGGTCCAGAAATAGAAAACTTCTAACAGGCCCTTATTGAGTCACTCCCTCCCCCACCGGCCCCCCAAACTCACCCCCACCCCTAACAAGCAGCCCCCCACACACACTAGTACTGGTATGACTTCCATACTCATCAGCCCACCTGGAATGCTTGCCAACAACTTCTCCAGGTGCTGTTCACAACGGAGGAGGGTAGCCCTTCCAGACAGAGGCCCAGTAAGCAGTCAGTGAACCTGATGGTCAGCGAGCGGGCACTCCCCACTTGGGAGAAACTCTTTTGGCCACTACACCAACAATGTGGGATCTCAATTCCTAGCAAGGCCCAGAGGACTTTACCAGGTATCAACCATTGCTCTTACATGACCCTCTGCAGAAGAGCTAGGAAACCTATGAATTTATCTAAGGTCAGTGAGAATTTTCAGGTTCCTATAAGAGAATATCCGCCTGCCTTTCTAGAGTGGCTGAGGGAAGCCTACGGGCTTTATACCCCTAACGGCCCGGAGGCACTGAAAACAGGAGGGCAATAAGTATTGCCTTTATTACTCAGTCAGTCTGCCTCAGACATGACAAAGAAGTGGGAAGGGTTTGAAGGGAAAAATCTTAGCGATTTGGTACAAGTGGCTCATTGAGTGTATAACAACAGAGATGACCCTAGCACGACAGAGACAAAGAAGCTAGCTAAAATACTAGGAATTGCCATGAGAGACCCCAGAGACTCAGGAAAAGGAGAGCATGGCCCACTCACGGAGAGACTAACCTGTGGGCACCGCCAAGCCATGGGGAAGGACCAATGTGCCTACTGCAGGAAAGAAGGACACTGGAAAAATCAGTGCCTTGAAAACCCGAGGAGAGGTGCACGACCCTCCACTAGAGTGGATGGGCCTCATCTGCACGTAGAAAGACCCAAGCAAGAGACAATAATGCTTGAAGAAGCTCAATGAAGGGGTCAGGGCTCTGTTTCACTTCGCCGCCAAAAGCCCAGGCTAACTCTCCAAGTAGGAGGCCAGGCAGTAAATTTCTTGGTGGACACAGGGGCCACCTTGTCAGGTTCAGAAAGGAATATGGGCACATTTTCAAGAAGAAAGATGTGAATTACTGTGAGCCTATGATTCCTTCCACAGATAACTCACACCAGAAGGTTTGCATGGAGGGTAGGTGGGTTTCCCAAGACAACAAAATAACAAATATCTATCAGCCCTTTGGCCCAGTTAGCCACCTGGTTATGATATCACTGGCTTCTGGCTCAGCTGCTGAGCCAGTGAAGCAGTTATAGCAGGAGAAGACTAGGTGGCCGGTGGCCATCAACAGAAGGACCAAATCTCCACAGTGGGCTTCCTGTTTCAATATGGAGCCACGTATGTTACCTGCTGGACACCATCTCTATCCTGAGCTCATAATTGCCATCGCAGGTCTAGAATGCGGCGCGCAGGTACACACTATATGAAACAGTCTCTGATTAACCCCTCTCGATAACTTGCTGACATGGGAGTCTGGATAATCCTGTACATTTACTTTGCAGATTAGAAAACTCACTCAAAAACACACGGGAGTTGACCCAGAGACACACAACTGGTTAACAACAAAGTCATATTCACAACCAGCGTCTGGACCAAGAGCACGGTGCCCCACAGAACTGTGCCCATCGAGAAGTCAATATCTCCTGGACTCTCAAAAGATCTGAGCTGATACCCACCCCCCCACATCCTTGCAGCCCCAAAAGATTGTATTTCACAGGATGGCACCGGATCTGCAGCTCGCGGAGAGGGACATATCTGATCAGTGAACACAGGGCAGAACAAGGGGGAGGAGGGGAGAATGGAGCACACCCTGGCCCAATACACCTTGAGGATGATGTTCCCAATCAGAGAAGCCAATCCACAGAGAAGACCACATGGGCAGCCCCACGATGAGAAACGTCCCTCAAAGACCCATAGCCTTAGAGGGGACAACACTGGACACACAGTGTGGGAACTGCGCCCGAACTGATCCTGCCACTTCGATGCATGACACTAAGAGAGTGCAGCGGAAGAGTAAGAAAACGGAGCATCAAAGTCCCCGGGGAATGCCAAAGGTGGACTTTGTGGTCAGGGTTCGGTGCCCCCACAGACTGGACTGGAAAACACTCCTAAAGTTCACCACACAGTCCTTGTACTTTTCTTTCTGGTTAGTGTTGTTTTCTTTTAGTGTCATTGGATTTGGGTTGGGTTTTGTTTTCATTTTTGTTTGTTTTTTTTTTCTTTTTGCTGCTTGGTTTAGCTCAGTCTTGTTTTGTGCATGTTATTACCTTTACAGGTCTGTCTAATTAAGAGAGGCTGGATGAACAATCTGGAGGAGTAAACATGTGACCGGCCCTTTCCATTGGGCATGGGAGTGAGCACGGTGGGGGGAAAGGAAGTGCTGTAAAGAAACCCAGAGACAAGGGTACAACAAGTGATGGAAAACGATAGTGAGGGGGATGTAGGAGGCCTGGTAGGGCGTGATCAAAGGTAATGTAACCAAGAGGAATTACTGAAACCCAAAGGAAGACTGAGCATGTCAGTGGGCACAAGAGGAAAATCAAAGAGTATAGAAGAGTGAGCTGGGAAGCAAGGGCCAGTTATAGACGTCTAAATAAAGGCATGTACATATGTACATATATTTACAAAGGGGCATGGGGAAATAGATCTATGTCCATATGTTTATAGATTTAGTATTAAGGTAGCAGATGGACATAGGGCCTCCGCTCAAGGACTCCCTCATTGCAATAACACTGTTCTATTAAATTGGCATTCTAAGATGCTCACCTTCCCTACACAATCACTGACCACAAAGCGGCTGCATAAGCAAATGTGGTGAAGAAAGCCGATGGTGTCCAGCTACCTAAAGATATAGCGTGTGGGGTCTTAAAGGCCTGAGGGTAAAGAAACAGCCATCTGGCTCTGAAGCAACAGAGCCCACATGGAGAAAGCATACCAGCCTGTGTGATCACAAAGTTTTAAAGGGATAAGGCAACAGGTATCATGAGAACAAAAAAATCTTATCATGGAGAATGAGAGGGGACTGCCGGGTATAGACCCAAAACCTATTTGCAGTGCACTGGACATCCCCTTACAGAAGGATCTCAGAGTGGAGATTAAAGAATACAGGGTATGAGACAGCAAAGATGAAACACAACTTTCCTCTAGTTCTTAATGCTTTCTCTTGCCCCACTATCATGATCCCAGTTCTACCATACTAATCTGGCCAAACTAGAGAAGGTATTCTAGTACCGATAGGAATTTCAAACACGGGGAATCCAGAGTGGATGGGCCCTTTACCAGTGTTATGAGTGGAGATACTGGGAGGGTGGAGGAAGGGCAGGATGGAAAGTGGGAACCGATTACAAGGATCTTCATTGACCTCAAAAGAAAGGTGGGTGAAAATATGACAAAAGAATTAGTACATTTCCAAGGATTGATGAGGGATGGGTGGCGGGCATTGAGGGGGGAAAAATGAGGAGCTGAGGCCAGGGGCTTGGGTGGAGAGTGGATATTTTGTGAATAAGGAGGGCAATTAATGTACAGATGGGCTTCAAACAGATGATGTATTTATGGATGGTGGTTAGTGTTGTAGGAGCCACTAATGAAAAGATCATAAAAGAAACAAAAATAATCTTGGCAGGGGCTCATGCAAGGATGATCTCAGGCTGGATTAGACCAGTCAAAACAGCTACTGGAGTCGCCTCACCCTGTGTCTATTATTGAGTCAGCCATGATGCTTAGGACCCACAGCCCCAGCAGCTGGCCAGAGAGGGAGGTGGATCTCTGAGGCCATTCCACAGGGGGAATGGTCCTCTGTCCTGCAGGGCCCACCCTCCTTTGTAAGCATGCTGCCTGGGGCAAGGCTTTCATGGAGTCCACACCATGGGAGCTCTACTACTCATGGGGGATTGGCAGGAAGTCTCTGCTCATGCGCACACACCACCAACTAGCTGGAGGATCTCCGTGAACAAAGCCTGAGGCAGACAACAAGCCCACTAACTGATGCTGTAAGAGATACAATCAGCATCCAGAAACCTGCAACTGGGAGTAAGAGGCAGCATACCTTGGTCCCAGCCCCTCCCACTCTAATCTACAAAGAGTGACATTGCAAAGCAGAGGGTTTTCATAAAGCACTTCCAGGACTGTGGAATGAGCAGCCTCGTTTGTGGACATGGATACTCTGTGATCCAGACGTACTACCTCCTCCCTTACAGTCAGCTGAGACAAAAACCCTTGCAAGCAGAAAGCCATGCATCTGAACAGTATCCACCAGCCACTCATGTGCAGCACAGCTGCCTCCAAAGAGCCTTCCTGAGTGAGAGAGAAATCATGCAGAAGCCTGGTCTGCACTCAAGAGAGTTTTATGAGCGTAGGGAGGCGTGGTGGGCAAGTCTGGCCGACCCCAGTGGCTGAATTGAATTTACATGGCCTAGATTGGTCAATCCAGGTACAGGAACCACCCAGGTGACCTCCCCTTCATGGCCAGAAATCTGGACCTCTGAGCATGCACAGGGTGCCTCTCCTAACTGGGCTCTTATCTTGGCCCTATGGGCATGCATAACGGATGCCCCAGTCCCTAGCATAGCTACCTAACATTTGCCCCCCTGAAGAGATATGGACCCAAATCTTTGGGGGTACTGGGCGACGACATCTCTAGCTGCTTCCTGCTGGCAAAAGGGGCGAGGTGGGGCTTTGGGTCCATACCCTTCCTACACTGCTGGGAGGGGTTGTCCATTGAGGGCAACTTTATCCAGGATGGATAAGGTTGAGGTGGTCCAGGAGATGGTAGTCGTGGACCTGGCACACTTGGTTCAGAAGCTTTAATCACCCGATAACTTCTGAGAAAAACAAACGGTCTAAAAGGTGAACAGTTTGACTACGACAAGGCTAAGCTTGTGAGGTGGCAGTGGCCTTGACATTAGGTGAGTGTCACAGGAAACAAAAATAATCTTAGGATTACCAGACATGTGTGTTTGTTCATTGGAAGTACAGGAAGAGGGATAAAAGCATTCACACTTTCCCCTAGGAGGGCACAGGTTTGGGCACTACTAGGTGCAGTCGGATCACTGATTCATTTATGATGCTAAGGTCTTGGACCCGCTGATAAGACCCATCCTTCTTTTTAACCCTATAACGCTTCAATTTTAATTTTGGGAAAAAATTTTCTTTTTGTTGTGGACTTTCATAGTTATAAATATATATATATATATATGTATTAATATATACATTTTTAATGTTATGAAAACATCATGCTTCGCGTTATAGAGTTAAATGGAAATAATGGGCTAGTGCAGGACGAGTCAAAAGTGACCAAAATAGAGTAACTGCCTAAGCCATTTTGAATTTTCTTGGGTTCAATTGGAGTAAAGGCTTGTAAATTACCCGGGGTCCAAATTCCCATGGTGCCTCCTACAACGGGTAGAATGTCCAGGGATGTTTCAGGGCTGGGAGATTAATAACCCCTAAGTCCAGGATACCTTAGGGCAGGGGTCTTTAAACTGTTTACCCAGGGGGCCAGTTCACTATCCCTCAGGCCTTTTGAAGGAAAGACTATAGTTTAAAAAAACAAATATTACGAACAAATTCATGTGCACACTGCACATCTTGATTTGAAGTTCAAAAAAAAAAATAAATGGGGCACATACACCCGGCAGAAAGGATCAACGTCCTCGGCTGTCTGCATGTGGCCCACAGGTTGTAGTTTGAGGACCCCTGCTCTTGGCATTCACCAAGAGGATGTGGTTTCAACCCAAAAGCTTGGAGACTCTACAATTTGTTTAAAAGTGATGGGGCAGAAGGAGTCCCTGATTGACCCACGCAAGACTAGTTTTCCCACCCCCTATTACTAAGAGTTCATAGTTATGTTTAAAGGGAACCAGGATATCCCGATCTGATCCCGTTACTTCAAGTGTGGGCTGACATTGCCACTAAGAAGCCTGCAAATATAAAAGACTTACTCCCTCCCGCAAAGAAAGGGCCCTTGTTTCCAAGGTTTCAGGAAACATGGAAGGACCGGAAAAACAAACGGTCCAAGTTCCCAAAACCACATAGGTGGAGGCCATCCCTCCACATCACCCTCCCCCACCCCTCCCCTCCCTCACCCCTCCCCCACACCTCCCCTCCCCTCCCCTCCCCATCACCCTCCCCTAATCGGCTTTATCCCATTTTGCAGGAGAACTCTGGGAGTGGGAGAGCTGGCTTCAAACCCTTTCTTTCAACCCCCGCCCTATAAGGTTTCTAGGGTCCAGAAATAGAAAACTTCTAACAGGCCCTTATTGAGTCACTCCCTCCCCCACCGGCCCCCCAAACTCACCCCCACCCCTAACAAGCAGCCCCCCACACACACTAGTACTGGTATGACTTCCATACTCATCAGCCCACCTGGAATGCTTGCCAACAACTTCTCCAGGTGCTGTTCACAACGGAGGAGGGTAGCCCTTCCAGACAGAGGCCCAGTAAGCAGTCAGTGAACCTGATGGTCAGCGAGCGGGCACTCCCCACTTGGGAGAAACTCTTTTGGCCACTACACCAACAATGTGGGATCTCAATTCCTAGCAAGGCCCAGAGGACTTTACCAGGTATCAACCATTGCTCTTACATGACCCTCTGCAGAAGAGCTAGGAAACCTATGAATTTATCTAAGGTCAGTGAGAATTTTCAGGTTCCTATAAGAGAATATCCGCCTGCCTTTCTAGAGTGGCTGAGGGAAGCCTACGGGCTTTATACCCCTAACGGCCCGGAGGCACTGAAAACAGGAGGGCAATAAGTATTGCCTTTATTACTCAGTCAGTCTGCCTCAGACATGACAAAGAAGTGGGAAGGGTTTGAAGGGAAAAATCTTAGCGATTTGGTACAAGTGGCTCATTGAGTGTATAACAACAGAGATGACCCTAGCACGACAGAGACAAAGAAGCTAGCTAAAATACTAGGAATTGCCATGAGAGACCCCAGAGACTCAGGAAAAGGAGAGCATGGCCCACTCACGGAGAGACTAACCTGTGGGCACCGCCAAGCCATGGGGAAGGACCAATGTGCCTACTGCAGGAAAGAAGGACACTGGAAAAATCAGTGCCTTGAAAACCCGAGGAGAGGTGCACGACCCTCCACTAGAGTGGATGGGCCTCATCTGCACGTAGAAAGACCCAAGCAAGAGACAATAATGCTTGAAGAAGCTCAATGAAGGGGTCAGGGCTCTGTTTCACTTCGCCGCCAAAAGCCCAGGCTAACTCTCCAAGTAGGAGGCCAGGCAGTAAATTTCTTGGTGGACACAGGGGCCACCTTGTCAGGTTCAGAAAGGAATATGGGCACATTTTCAAGAAGAAAGATGTGAATTACTGTGAGCCTATGATTCCTTCCACAGATAACTCACACCAGAAGGTTTGCATGGAGGGTAGGTGGGTTTCCCAAGACAACAAAATAACAAATATCTATCAGCCCTTTGGCCCAGTTAGCCACCTGGTTATGATATCACTGGCTTCTGGCTCAGCTGCTGAGCCAGTGAAGCAGTTATAGCAGGAGAAGACTAGGTGGCCGGTGGCCATCAACAGAAGGACCAAATCTCCACAGTGGGCTTCCTGTTTCAATATGGAGCCACGTATGTTACCTGCTGGACACCATCTCTATCCTGAGCTCATAATTGCCATCGCAGGTCTAGAATGCGGCGCGCAGGTACACACTATATGAAACAGTCTCTGATTAACCCCTCTCGATAACTTGCTGACATGGGAGTCTGGATAATCCTGTACATTTACTTTGCAGATTAGAAAACTCACTCAAAAACACACGGGAGTTGACCCAGAGACACACAACTGGTTAACAACAAAGTCATATTCACAACCAGCGTCTGGACCAAGAGCACGGTGCCCCACAGAACTGTGCCCATCGAGAAGTCAATATCTCCTGGACTCTCAAAAGATCTGAGCTGATACCCACCCCCCCACATCCTTGCAGCCCCAAAAGATTGTATTTCACAGGATGGCACCGGATCTGCAGCTCGCGGAGAGGGACATATCTGATCAGTGAACACAGGGCAGAACAAGGGGGAGGAGGGGAGAATGGAGCACACCCTGGCCCAATACACCTTGAGGATGATGTTCCCAATCAGAGAAGCCAATCCACAGAGAAGACCACATGGGCAGCCCCACGATGAGAAACGTCCCTCAAAGACCCATAGCCTTAGAGGGGACAACACTGGACACACAGTGTGGGAACTGCGCCCGAACTGATCCTGCCACTTCGATGCATGACACTAAGAGAGTGCAGCGGAAGAGTAAGAAAACGGAGCATCAAAGTCCCCGGGGAATGCCAAAGGTGGACTTTGTGGTCAGGGTTCGGTGCCCCCACAGACTGGACTGGAAAACACTCCTAAAGTTCACCACACAGTCCTTGTACTTTTCTTTCTGGTTAGTGTTGTTTTCTTTTAGTGTCATTGGATTTGGGTTGGGTTTTGTTTTCATTTTTGTTTGTTTTTTTTTTCTTTTTGCTGCTTGGTTTAGCTCAGTCTTGTTTTGTGCATGTTATTACCTTTACAGGTCTGTCTAATTAAGAGAGGCTGGATGAACAATCTGGAGGAGTAAACATGTGACCGGCCCTTTCCATTGGGCATGGGAGTGAGCACGGTGGGGGGAAAGGAAGTGCTGTAAAGAAACCCAGAGACAAGGGTACAACAAGTGATGGAAAACGATAGTGAGGGGGATGTAGGAGGCCTGGTAGGGCGTGATCAAAGGTAATGTAACCAAGAGGAATTACTGAAACCCAAAGGAAGACTGAGCATGTCAGTGGGCACAAGAGGAAAATCAAAGAGTATAGAAGAGTGAGCTGGGAAGCAAGGGCCAGTTATAGACGTCTAAATAAAGGCATGTACATATGTACATATATTTACAAAGGGGCATGGGGAAATAGATCTATGTCCATATGTTTATAGATTTAGTATTAAGGTAGCAGATGGACATAGGGCCTCCGCTCAAGGACTCCCTCATTGCAATAACACTGTTCTATTAAATTGGCATTCTAAGATGCTCACCTTCCCTACACAATCACTGACCACAAAGCGGCTGCATAAGCAAATGTGGTGAAGAAAGCCGATGGTGTCCAGCTACCTAAAGATATAGCGTGTGGGGTCTTAAAGGCCTGAGGGTAAAGAAACAGCCATCTGGCTCTGAAGCAACAGAGCCCACATGGAGAAAGCATACCAGCCTGTGTGATCACAAAGTTTTAAAGGGATAAGGCAACAGGTATCATGAGAACAAAAAAATCTTATCATGGAGAATGAGAGGGGACTGCCGGGTATAGACCCAAAACCTATTTGCAGTGCACTGGACATCCCCTTACAGAAGGATCTCAGAGTGGAGATTAAAGAATACAGGGTATGAGACAGCAAAGATGAAACACAACTTTCCTCTAGTTCTTAATGCTTTCTCTTGCCCCACTATCATGATCCCAGTTCTACCATACTAATCTGGCCAAACTAGAGAAGGTATTCTAGTACCGATAGGAATTTCAAACACGGGGAATCCAGAGTGGATGGGCCCTTTACCAGTGTTATGAGTGGAGATACTGGGAGGGTGGAGGAAGGGCAGGATGGAAAGTGGGAACCGATTACAAGGATCTTCATTGACCTCAAAAGAAAGGTGGGTGAAAATATGACAAAAGAATTAGTACATTTCCAAGGATTGATGAGGGATGGGTGGCGGGCATTGAGGGGGGAAAAATGAGGAGCTGAGGCCAGGGGCTTGGGTGGAGAGTGGATATTTTGTGAATAAGGAGGGCAATTAATGTACAGATGGGCTTCAAACAGATGATGTATTTATGGATGGTGGTTAGTGTTGTAGGAGCCACTAATGAAAAGATCATAAAAGAAACAAAAATAATCTTGGCAGGGGCTCATGCAAGGATGATCTCAGGCTGGATTAGACCAGTCAAAACAGCTACTGGAGTCGCCTCACCCTGTGTCTATTATTGAGTCAGCCATGATGCTTAGGACCCACAGCCCCAGCAGCTGGCCAGAGAGGGAGGTGGATCTCTGAGGCCATTCCACAGGGGGAATGGTCCTCTGTCCTGCAGGGCCCACCCTCCTTTGTAAGCATGCTGCCTGGGGCAAGGCTTTCATGGAGTCCACACCATGGGAGCTCTACTACTCATGGGGGATTGGCAGGAAGTCTCTGCTCATGCGCACACACCACCAACTAGCTGGAGGATCTCCGTGAACAAAGCCTGAGGCAGACAACAAGCCCACTAACTGATGCTGTAAGAGATACAATCAGCATCCAGAAACCTGCAACTGGGAGTAAGAGGCAGCATACCTTGGTCCCAGCCCCTCCCACTCTAATCTACAAAGAGTGACATTGCAAAGCAGAGGGTTTTCATAAAGCACTTCCAGGACTGTGGAATGAGCAGCCTCGTTTGTGGACATGGATACTCTGTGATCCAGACGTACTACCTCCTCCCTTACAGTCAGCTGAGACAAAAACCCTTGCAAGCAGAAAGCCATGCATCTGAACAGTATCCACCAGCCACTCATGTGCAGCACAGCTGCCTCCAAAGAGCCTTCCTGAGTGAGAGAGAAATCATGCAGAAGCCTGGTCTGCACTCAAGAGAGTTTTATGAGCGTAGGGAGGCGTGGTGGGCAAGTCTGGCCGACCCCAGTGGCTGAATTGAATTTACATGGCCTAGATTGGTCAATCCAGGTACAGGAACCACCCAGGTGACCTCCCCTTCATGGCCAGAAATCTGGACCTCTGAGCATGCACAGGGTGCCTCTCCTAACTGGGCTCTTATCTTGGCCCTATGGGCATGCATAACGGATGCCCCAGTCCCTAGCATAGCTACCTAACATTTGCCCCCCTGAAGAGATATGGACCCAAATCTTTGGGGGTACTGGGCGACGACATCTCTAGCTGCTTCCTGCTGGCAAAAGGGGCGAGGTGGGGCTTTGGGTCCATACCCTTCCTACACTGCTGGGAGGGGTTGTCCATTGAGGGCAACTTTATCCAGGATGGATAAGGTTGAGGTGGTCCAGGAGATGGTAGTCGTGGACCTGGCACACTTGGTTCAGAAGCTTTAATCACCCGATAACTTCTGAGAAAAACAAACGGTCTAAAAGGTGAACAGTTTGACTACGACAAGGCTAAGCTTGTGAGGTGGCAGTGGCCTTGACATTAGGTGAGTGTCACAGGAAACAAAAATAATCTTAGGATTACCAGACATGTGTGTTTGTTCATTGGAAGTACAGGAAGAGGGATAAAAGCATTCACACTTTCCCCTAGGAGGGCACAGGTTTGGGCACTACTAGGTGCAGTCGGATCACTGATTCATTTATGATGCTAAGGTCTTGGACCCGCTGATAAGACCCATCCTTCTTTTTAACCCTATAACGCTTCAATTTTAATTTTGGGAAAAAATTTTCTTTTTGTTGTGGACTTTCATAGTTATAAATATATATATATATATATGTATTAATATATACATTTTTAATGTTATGAAAACATCATGCTTCGCGTTATAGAGTTAAATGGAAATAATGGGCTAGTGCAGGACGAGTCAAAAGTGACCAAAATAGAGTAACTGCCTAAGCCATTTTGAATTTTCTTGGGTTCAATTGGAGTAAAGGCTTGTAAATTACCCGGGGTCCAAATTCCCATGGTGCCTCCTACAACGGGTAGAATGTCCAGGGATGTTTCAGGGCTGGGAGATTAATAACCCCTAAGTCCAGGATACCTTAGGGCAGGGGTCTTTAAACTGTTTACCCAGGGGGCCAGTTCACTATCCCTCAGGCCTTTTGAAGGAAAGACTATAGTTTAAAAAAACAAATATTACGAACAAATTCATGTGCACACTGCACATCTTGATTTGAAGTTCAAAAAAAAAAATAAATGGGGCACATACACCCGGCAGAAAGGATCAACGTCCTCGGCTGTCTGCATGTGGCCCACAGGTTGTAGTTTGAGGACCCCTGCTCTTGGCATTCACCAAGAGGATGTGGTTTCAACCCAAAAGCTTGGAGACTCTACAATTTGTTTAAAAGTGATGGGGCAGAAGGAGTCCCTGATTGACCCACGCAAGACTAGTTTTCCCACCCCCTATTACTAAGAGTTCATAGTTATGTTTAAAGGGAACCAGGATATCCCGATCTGATCCCGTTACTTCAAGTGTGGGCTGACATTGCCACTAAGAAGCCTGCAAATATAAAAGACTTACTCCCTCCCGCAAAGAAAGGGCCCTTGTTTCCAAGGTTTCAGGAAACATGGAAGGACCGGAAAAACAAACGGTCCAAGTTCCCAAAACCACATAGGTGGAGGCCATCCCTCCACATCACCCTCCCCCACCCCTCCCCTCCCTCACCCCTCCCCCACACCTCCCCTCCCCTCCCCTCCCCATCACCCTCCCCTAATCGGCTTTATCCCATTTTGCAGGAGAACTCTGGGAGTGGGAGAGCTGGCTTCAAACCCTTTCTTTCAACCCCCGCCCTATAAGGTTTCTAGGGTCCAGAAATAGAAAACTTCTAACAGGCCCTTATTGAGTCACTCCCTCCCCCACCGGCCCCCCAAACTCACCCCCACCCCTAACAAGCAGCCCCCCACACACACTAGTACTGGTATGACTTCCATACTCATCAGCCCACCTGGAATGCTTGCCAACAACTTCTCCAGGTGCTGTTCACAACGGAGGAGGGTAGCCCTTCCAGACAGAGGCCCAGTAAGCAGTCAGTGAACCTGATGGTCAGCGAGCGGGCACTCCCCACTTGGGAGAAACTCTTTTGGCCACTACACCAACAATGTGGGATCTCAATTCCTAGCAAGGCCCAGAGGACTTTACCAGGTATCAACCATTGCTCTTACATGACCCTCTGCAGAAGAGCTAGGAAACCTATGAATTTATCTAAGGTCAGTGAGAATTTTCAGGTTCCTATAAGAGAATATCCGCCTGCCTTTCTAGAGTGGCTGAGGGAAGCCTACGGGCTTTATACCCCTAACGGCCCGGAGGCACTGAAAACAGGAGGGCAATAAGTATTGCCTTTATTACTCAGTCAGTCTGCCTCAGACATGACAAAGAAGTGGGAAGGGTTTGAAGGGAAAAATCTTAGCGATTTGGTACAAGTGGCTCATTGAGTGTATAACAACAGAGATGACCCTAGCACGACAGAGACAAAGAAGCTAGCTAAAATACTAGGAATTGCCATGAGAGACCCCAGAGACTCAGGAAAAGGAGAGCATGGCCCACTCACGGAGAGACTAACCTGTGGGCACCGCCAAGCCATGGGGAAGGACCAATGTGCCTACTGCAGGAAAGAAGGACACTGGAAAAATCAGTGCCTTGAAAACCCGAGGAGAGGTGCACGACCCTCCACTAGAGTGGATGGGCCTCATCTGCACGTAGAAAGACCCAAGCAAGAGACAATAATGCTTGAAGAAGCTCAATGAAGGGGTCAGGGCTCTGTTTCACTTCGCCGCCAAAAGCCCAGGCTAACTCTCCAAGTAGGAGGCCAGGCAGTAAATTTCTTGGTGGACACAGGGGCCACCTTGTCAGGTTCAGAAAGGAATATGGGCACATTTTCAAGAAGAAAGATGTGAATTACTGTGAGCCTATGATTCCTTCCACAGATAACTCACACCAGAAGGTTTGCATGGAGGGTAGGTGGGTTTCCCAAGACAACAAAATAACAAATATCTATCAGCCCTTTGGCCCAGTTAGCCACCTGGTTATGATATCACTGGCTTCTGGCTCAGCTGCTGAGCCAGTGAAGCAGTTATAGCAGGAGAAGACTAGGTGGCCGGTGGCCATCAACAGAAGGACCAAATCTCCACAGTGGGCTTCCTGTTTCAATATGGAGCCACGTATGTTACCTGCTGGACACCATCTCTATCCTGAGCTCATAATTGCCATCGCAGGTCTAGAATGCGGCGCGCAGGTACACACTATATGAAACAGTCTCTGATTAACCCCTCTCGATAACTTGCTGACATGGGAGTCTGGATAATCCTGTACATTTACTTTGCAGATTAGAAAACTCACTCAAAAACACACGGGAGTTGACCCAGAGACACACAACTGGTTAACAACAAAGTCATATTCACAACCAGCGTCTGGACCAAGAGCACGGTGCCCCACAGAACTGTGCCCATCGAGAAGTCAATATCTCCTGGACTCTCAAAAGATCTGAGCTGATACCCACCCCCCCACATCCTTGCAGCCCCAAAAGATTGTATTTCACAGGATGGCACCGGATCTGCAGCTCGCGGAGAGGGACATATCTGATCAGTGAACACAGGGCAGAACAAGGGGGAGGAGGGGAGAATGGAGCACACCCTGGCCCAATACACCTTGAGGATGATGTTCCCAATCAGAGAAGCCAATCCACAGAGAAGACCACATGGGCAGCCCCACGATGAGAAACGTCCCTCAAAGACCCATAGCCTTAGAGGGGACAACACTGGACACACAGTGTGGGAACTGCGCCCGAACTGATCCTGCCACTTCGATGCATGACACTAAGAGAGTGCAGCGGAAGAGTAAGAAAACGGAGCATCAAAGTCCCCGGGGAATGCCAAAGGTGGACTTTGTGGTCAGGGTTCGGTGCCCCCACAGACTGGACTGGAAAACACTCCTAAAGTTCACCACACAGTCCTTGTACTTTTCTTTCTGGTTAGTGTTGTTTTCTTTTAGTGTCATTGGATTTGGGTTGGGTTTTGTTTTCATTTTTGTTTGTTTTTTTTTTCTTTTTGCTGCTTGGTTTAGCTCAGTCTTGTTTTGTGCATGTTATTACCTTTACAGGTCTGTCTAATTAAGAGAGGCTGGATGAACAATCTGGAGGAGTAAACATGTGACCGGCCCTTTCCATTGGGCATGGGAGTGAGCACGGTGGGGGGAAAGGAAGTGCTGTAAAGAAACCCAGAGACAAGGGTACAACAAGTGATGGAAAACGATAGTGAGGGGGATGTAGGAGGCCTGGTAGGGCGTGATCAAAGGTAATGTAACCAAGAGGAATTACTGAAACCCAAAGGAAGACTGAGCATGACAGTGGGCACAAGAGGAAAATCAAAGAGTATAGAAGAGTGAGCTGGGAAGCAAGGGCCAGTTATAGACGTCTAAATAAAGGCATGTACATATGTACATATATTTACAAAGGGGCATGGGGAAATAGATCTATGTCCATATGTTTATAGATTTAGTATTAAGGTAGCAGATGGACATAGGGCCTCCGCTCAAGGACTCCCTCATTGCAATAACACTGTTCTATTAAATTGGCATTCTAAGATGCTCACCTTCCCTACACAATCACTGACCACAAAGCGGCTGCATAAGCAAATGTGGTGAAGAAAGCCGATGGTGTCCAGCTACCTAAAGATATAGCGTGTGGGGTCTTAAAGGCCTGAGGGTAAAGAAACAGCCATCTGGCTCTGAAGCAACAGAGCCCACATGGAGAAAGCATACCAGCCTGTGTGATCACAAAGTTTTAAAGGGATAAGGCAACAGGTATCATGAGAACAAAAAAATCTTATCATGGAGAATGAGAGGGGACTGCCGGGTATAGACCCAAAACCTATTTGCAGTGCACTGGACATCCCCTTACAGAAGGATCTCAGAGTGGAGATTAAAGAATACAGGGTATGAGACAGCAAAGATGAAACATAACTTTCCTCTAGTTCTTAATGCTTTCTCTTGCCCCACTATCATGATCCCAGTTCTACCATACTAATCTGGCCAAACTAGAGAAGGTATTCTAGTACCGATAGGAATTTCAAACACGGGGAATCCAGAGTGGATGGGCCCTTTACCAGTGTTATGAGTGGAGATACTGGGAGGGTGGAGGAAGGGCAGGATGGAAAGTGGGAACCGATTACAAGGATCTTCATTGACCTCAAAAGAAAGGTGGGTGAAAATATGACAGAAGAATTAGTACATTTCCAAGGATTGATGGGGGATGGGTGGCGGGCATTGAGGGGGGAAAAATGAGGAGCTGAGGCCAGGGGCTTGGGTGGAGAGTGGATATTTTGTGAATAAGGAGGGCAATTAATGTACAGATGGGCTTCAAACAGATGATGTATTTATGGATGGTGGTTAGTGTTGTAGGAGCCACTAATGAAAAGATCATAAAAGAAACAAAAATAATCTTGGAAGGGGCTCATGCAAGGATGATCTCAGGCTGGATTAGACCAGTCAAAACAGCTACTGGAGTCGCCTCACCCTGTGTCTATTATTGAGTCAGCCATGATGCTTAGGACCCACAGCCCCAGCAGCTGGCCAGAGAGGGAGGTGGATCTCTGAGGCCATTCCACAGGGGGAATGGTCCTCTGTCCTGCAGGGCCCACCCTCCTTTGTAAGCATGCTGCCTGGGGCAAGGCTTTCATGGAGTCCACACCATGGGAGCTCTACTACTCATGGGGGATTGGCAGGAAGTCTCTGCTCATGCGCACACACCACCAACTAGCTGGAGGATCTCCGTGAACAAAGCCTGAGGCAGACAACAAGCCCACTAACTGATGCTGTAAGAGATACAATCAGCATCCAGAAACCTGCAACTGGGAGTAAGAGGCAGCATACCTTGGTCCCAGCCCCTCCCACTCTAATCTACAAAGAGTGACATTGCAAAGCAGAGGGTTTTCATAAAGCACTTCCAGGACTGTGGAATGAGCAGCCTCGTTTGTGGACATGGATACTCTGTGATCCAGACGTACTACCTCCTCCCTTACAGTCAGCTGAGACAAAAACCCTTGCAAGCAGAAAGCCATGCATCTGAACAGTATCCACCAGCCACTCATGTGCAGCACAGCTGCCTCCAAAGAGCCTTCCTGAGTGAGAGAGAAATCATGCAGAAGCCTGGTCTGCACTCAAGAGAGTTTTATGAGCGTAGGGAGGCGTGGTGGGCAAGTCTGGCCGACCCCAGTGGCTGAATTGAATTTACATGGCCTAGATTGGTCAATCCAGGTACAGGAACCACCCAGGTGACCTCCCCTTCATGGCCAGAAATCTGGACCTCTGAGCATGCACAGGGTGCCTCTCCTAACTGGGCTCTTATCTTGGCCCTATGGGCATGCATAACGGATGCCCCAGTCCCTAGCATAGCTACCTAACATTTGCCCCCCTGAAGAGATATGGACCCAAATCTTTGGGGGTACTGGGCGACGACATCTCTAGCTGCTTCCTGCTGGCAAAAGGGGCGAGGTGGGGCTTTGGGTCCATACCCTTCCTACACTGCTGGGAGGGGTTGTCCATTGAGGGCAACTTTATCCAGGATGGATAAGGTTGAGGTGGTCCAGGAGATGGTAGTCGTGGACCTGGCACACTTGGTTCAGAAGCTTTAATCACCCGATAACTTCTGAGAAAAACAAACGGTCTAAAAGGTGAACAGTTTGACTACGACAAGGCTAAGCTTGTGAGGTGGCAGTGGCCTTGACATTAGGTGAGTGTCACAGGAAACAAAAATAATCTTAGGATTACCAGACATGTGTGTTTGTTCATTGGAAGTACAGGAAGAGGGATAAAAGCATTCACACTTTCCCCTAGGAGGGCACAGGTTTGGGCACTACTAGGTGCAGTCGGATCACTGATTCATTTATGATGCTAAGGTCTTGGACCCGCTGATAAGACCCATCCTTCTTTTTAACCCTATAACGCTTCAATTTTAATTTTGGGAAAAAATTTTCTTTTTGTTGTGGACTTTCATAGTTATAAATATATATATATATATATGTATTAATATATACATTTTTAATGTTATGAAAACATCATGCTTCGCGTTATAGAGTTAAATGGAAATAATGGGCTAGTGCAGGACGAGTCAAAAGTGACCAAAATAGAGTAACTGCCTAAGCCATTTTGAATTTTCTTGGGTTCAATTGGAGTAAAGGCTTGTAAATTACCCGGGGTCCAAATTCCCATGGTGCCTCCTACAACGGGTAGAATGTCCAGGGATGTTTCAGGGCTGGGAGATTAATAACCCCTAAGTCCAGGATACCTTAGGGCAGGGGTCTTTAAACTGTTTACCCAGGGGGCCAGTTCACTATCCCTCAGGCCTTTTGAAGGAAAGACTATAGTTTAAAAAAACAAATATTACGAACAAATTCATGTGCACACTGCACATCTTGATTTGAAGTTCAAAAAAAAAAATAAATGGGGCACATACACCCGGCAGAAAGGATCAACGTCCTCGGCTGTCTGCATGTGGCCCACAGGTTGTAGTTTGAGGACCCCTGCTCTCGGCATTCACCAAGAGGATGTGGTTTCAACCCAAAAGCTTGGAGACTCTACAATTTGTTTAAAAGTGATGGGGCAGAAGGAGTCCCTGATTGACCCACGCAAGACTAGTTTTCCCACCCCCTATTACTAAGAGTTCATAGTTATGTTTAAAGGGAACCAGGATATCCCGATCTGATCCCGTTACTTCAAGTGTGGGCTGACATTGCCACTAAGAAGCCTGCAAATATAAAAGACTTACTCCCTCCCGCAAAGAAAGGGCCCTTGTTTCCAAGGTTTCAGGAAACATGGAAGGACCGGAAAAACAAACGGTCCAAGTTCCCAAAACCACATAGGTGGAGGCCATCCCTCCACATCACCCTCCCCCACCCCTCCCCTCCCTCACCCCTCCCCCACACCTCCCCTCCCCTCCCCTCCCCATCACCCTCCCCTAATCGGCTTTATCCCATTTTGCAGGAGAACTCTGGGAGTGGGAGAGCTGGCTTCAAACCCTTTCTTTCAACCCCCGCCCTATAAGGTTTCTAGGGTCCAGAAATAGAAAACTTCTAACAGGCCCTTATTGAGTCACTCCCTCCCCCACCGGCCCCCCAAACTCACCCCCACCCCTAACAAGCAGCCCCCCACACACACTAGTACTGGTATGACTTCCATACTCATCAGCCCACCTGGAATGCTTGCCAACAACTTCTCCAGGTGCTGTTCACAACGGAGGAGGGTAGCCCTTCCAGACAGAGGCCCAGTAAGCAGTCAGTGAACCTGATGGTCAGCGAGCGGGCACTCCCCACTTGGGAGAAACTCTTTTGGCCACTACACCAACAATGTGGGATCTCAATTCCTAGCAAGGCCCAGAGGACTTTACCAGGTATCAACCATTGCTCTTACATGACCCTCTGCAGAAGAGCTAGGAAACCTATGAATTTATCTAAGGTCAGTGAGAATTTTCAGGTTCCTATAAGAGAATATCCGCCTGCCTTTCTAGAGTGGCTGAGGGAAGCCTACGGGCTTTATACCCCTAACGGCCCGGAGGCACTGAAAACAGGAGGGCAATAAGTATTGCCTTTATTACTCAGTCAGTCTGCCTCAGACATGACAAAGAAGTGGGAAGGGTTTGAAGGGAAAAATCTTAGCGATTTGGTACAAGTGGCTCATTGAGTGTATAACAACAGAGATGACCCTAGCACGACAGAGACAAAGAAGCTAGCTAAAATACTAGGAATTGCCATGAGAGACCCCAGAGACTCAGGAAAAGGAGAGCATGGCCCACTCACGGAGAGACTAACCTGTGGGCACCGCCAAGCCATGGGGAAGGACCAATGTGCCTACTGCAGGAAAGAAGGACACTGGAAAAATCAGTGCCTTGAAAACCCGAGGAGAGGTGCACGACCCTCCACTAGAGTGGATGGGCCTCATCTGCACGTAGAAAGACCCAAGCAAGAGACAATAATGCTTGAAGAAGCTCAATGAAGGGGTCAGGGCTCTGTTTCACTTCGCCGCCAAAAGCCCAGGCTAACTCTCCAAGTAGGAGGCCAGGCAGTAAATTTCTTGGTGGACACAGGGGCCACCTTGTCAGGTTCAGAAAGGAATATGGGCACATTTTCAAGAAGAAAGATGTGAATTACTGTGAGCCTATGATTCCTTCCACAGATAACTCACACCAGAAGGTTTGCATGGAGGGTAGGTGGGTTTCCCAAGACAACAAAATAACAAATATCTATCAGCCCTTTGGCCCAGTTAGCCACCTGGTTATGATATCACTGGCTTCTGGCTCAGCTGCTGAGCCAGTGAAGCAGTTATAGCAGGAGAAGACTAGGTGGCCGGTGGCCATCAACAGAAGGACCAAATCTCCACAGTGGGCTTCCTGTTTCAATATGGAGCCACGTATGTTACCTGCTGGACACCATCTCTATCCTGAGCTCATAATTGCCATCGCAGGTCTAGAATGCGGCGCGCAGGTACACACTATATGAAACAGTCTCTGATTAACCCCTCTCGATAACTTGCTGACATGGGAGTCTGGATAATCCTGTACATTTACTTTGCAGATTAGAAAACTCACTCAAAAACACACGGGAGTTGACCCAGAGACACACAACTGGTTAACAACAAAGTCATATTCACAACCAGCGTCTGGACCAAGAGCACGGTGCCCCACAGAACTGTGCCCATCGAGAAGTCAATATCTCCTGGACTCTCAAAAGATCTGAGCTGATACCCACCCCCCCACATCCTTGCAGCCCCAAAAGATTGTATTTCACAGGATGGCACCGGATCTGCAGCTCGCGGAGAGGGACATATCTGATCAGTGAACACAGGGCAGAACAAGGGGGAGGAGGGGAGAATGGAGCACACCCTGGCCCAATACACCTTGAGGATGATGTTCCCAATCAGAGAAGCCAATCCACAGAGAAGACCACATGGGCAGCCCCACGATGAGAAACGTCCCTCAAAGACCCATAGCCTTAGAGGGGACAACACTGGACACACAGTGTGGGAACTGCGCCCGAACTGATCCTGCCACTTCGATGCATGACACTAAGAGAGTGCAGCGGAAGAGTAAGAAAACGGAGCATCAAAGTCCCCGGGGAATGCCAAAGGTGGACTTTGTGGTCAGGGTTCGGTGCCCCCACAGACTGGACTGGAAAACACTCCTAAAGTTCACCACACAGTCCTTGTACTTTTCTTTCTGGTTAGTGTTGTTTTCTTTTAGTGTCATTGGATTTGGGTTGGGTTTTGTTTTCATTTTTGTTTGTTTTTTTTTTCTTTTTGCTGCTTGGTTTAGCTCAGTCTTGTTTTGTGCATGTTATTACCTTTACAGGTCTGTCTAATTAAGAGAGGCTGGATGAACAATCTGGAGGAGTAAACATGTGACCGGCCCTTTCCATTGGGCATGGGAGTGAGCACGGTGGGGGGAAAGGAAGTGCTGTAAAGAAACCCAGAGACAAGGGTACAACAAGTGATGGAAAACGATAGTGAGGGGGATGTAGGAGGCCTGGTAGGGCGTGATCAAAGGTAATGTAACCAAGAGGAATTACTGAAACCCAAAGGAAGACTGAGCATGACAGTGGGCACAAGAGGAAAATCAAAGAGTATAGAAGAGTGAGCTGGGAAGCAAGGGCCAGTTATAGACGTCTAAATAAAGGCATGTACATATGTACATATATTTACAAAGGGGCATGGGGAAATAGATCTATGTCCATATGTTTATAGATTTAGTATTAAGGTAGCAGATGGACATAGGGCCTCCGCTCAAGGACTCCCTCATTGCAATAACACTGTTCTATTAAATTGGCATTCTAAGATGCTCACCTTCCCTACACAATCACTGACCACAAAGCGGCTGCATAAGCAAATGTGGTGAAGAAAGCCGATGGTGTCCAGCTACCTAAAGATATAGCGTGTGGGGTCTTAAAGGCCTGAGGGTAAAGAAACAGCCATCTGGCTCTGAAGCAACAGAGCCCACATGGAGAAAGCATACCAGCCTGTGTGATCACAAAGTTTTAAAGGGATAAGGCAACAGGTATCATGAGAACAAAAAAATCTTATCATGGAGAATGAGAGGGGACTGCCGGGTATAGACCCAAAACCTATTTGCAGTGCACTGGACATCCCCTTACAGAAGGATCTCAGAGTGGAGATTAAAGAATACAGGGTATGAGACAGCAAAGATGAAACATAACTTTCCTCTAGTTCTTAATGCTTTCTCTTGCCCCACTATCATGATCCCAGTTCTACCATACTAATCTGGCCAAACTAGAGAAGGTATTCTAGTACCGATAGGAATTTCAAACACGGGGAATCCAGAGTGGATGGGCCCTTTACCAGTGTTATGAGTGGAGATACTGGGAGGGTGGAGGAAGGGCAGGATGGAAAGTGGGAACCGATTACAAGGATCTTCATTGACCTCAAAAGAAAGGTGGGTGAAAATATGACAGAAGAATTAGTACATTTCCAAGGATTGATGGGGGATGGGTGGCGGGCATTGAGGGGGGAAAAATGAGGAGCTGAGGCCAGGGGCTTGGGTGGAGAGTGGATATTTTGTGAATAAGGAGGGCAATTAATGTACAGATGGGCTTCAAACAGATGATGTATTTATGGATGGTGGTTAGTGTTGTAGGAGCCACTAATGAAAAGATCATAAAAGAAACAAAAATAATCTTGGAAGGGGCTCATGCAAGGATGATCTCAGGCTGGATTAGACCAGTCAAAACAGCTACTGGAGTCGCCTCACCCTGTGTCTATTATTGAGTCAGCCATGATGCTTAGGACCCACAGCCCCAGCAGCTGGCCAGAGAGGGAGGTGGATCTCTGAGGCCATTCCACAGGGGGAATGGTCCTCTGTCCTGCAGGGCCCACCCTCCTTTGTAAGCATGCTGCCTGGGGCAAGGCTTTCATGGAGTCCACACCATGGGAGCTCTACTACTCATGGGGGATTGGCAGGAAGTCTCTGCTCATGCGCACACACCACCAACTAGCTGGAGGATCTCCGTGAACAAAGCCTGAGGCAGACAACAAGCCCACTAACTGATGCTGTAAGAGATACAATCAGCATCCAGAAACCTGCAACTGGGAGTAAGAGGCAGCATACCTTGGTCCCAGCCCCTCCCACTCTAATCTACAAAGAGTGACATTGCAAAGCAGAGGGTTTTCATAAAGCACTTCCAGGACTGTGGAATGAGCAGCCTCGTTTGTGGACATGGATACTCTGTGATCCAGACGTACTACCTCCTCCCTTACAGTCAGCTGAGACAAAAACCCTTGCAAGCAGAAAGCCATGCATCTGAACAGTATCCACCAGCCACTCATGTGCAGCACAGCTGCCTCCAAAGAGCCTTCCTGAGTGAGAGAGAAATCATGCAGAAGCCTGGTCTGCACTCAAGAGAGTTTTATGAGCGTAGGGAGGCGTGGTGGGCAAGTCTGGCCGACCCCAGTGGCTGAATTGAATTTACATGGCCTAGATTGGTCAATCCAGGTACAGGAACCACCCAGGTGACCTCCCCTTCATGGCCAGAAATCTGGACCTCTGAGCATGCACAGGGTGCCTCTCCTAACTGGGCTCTTATCTTGGCCCTATGGGCATGCATAACGGATGCCCCAGTCCCTAGCATAGCTACCTAACATTTGCCCCCCTGAAGAGATATGGACCCAAATCTTTGGGGGTACTGGGCGACGACATCTCTAGCTGCTTCCTGCTGGCAAAAGGGGCGAGGTGGGGCTTTGGGTCCATACCCTTCCTACACTGCTGGGAGGGGTTGTCCATTGAGGGCAACTTTATCCAGGATGGATAAGGTTGAGGTGGTCCAGGAGATGGTAGTCGTGGACCTGGCACACTTGGTTCAGAAGCTTTAATCACCCGATAACTTCTGAGAAAAACAAACGGTCTAAAAGGTGAACAGTTTGACTACGACAAGGCTAAGCTTGTGAGGTGGCAGTGGCCTTGACATTAGGTGAGTGTCACAGGAAACAAAAATAATCTTAGGATTACCAGACATGTGTGTTTGTTCATTGGAAGTACAGGAAGAGGGATAAAAGCATTCACACTTTCCCCTAGGAGGGCACAGGTTTGGGCACTACTAGGTGCAGTCGGATCACTGATTCATTTATGATGCTAAGGTCTTGGACCCGCTGATAAGACCCATCCTTCTTTTTAACCCTATAACGCTTCAATTTTAATTTTGGGAAAAAATTTTCTTTTTGTTGTGGACTTTCATAGTTATAAATATATATATATATATGTATTAATATATACATTTTTAATGTTATGAAAACATCATGCTTCGCGTTATAGAGTTAAATGGAAATAATGGGCTAGTGCAGGACGAGTCAAAAGTGACCAAAATAGAGTAACTGCCTAAGCCATTTTGAATTTTCTTGGGTTCAATTGGAGTAAAGGCTTGTAAATTACCCGGGGTCCAAATTCCCATGGTGCCTCCTACAACAGGTAGAATGTTCAGGGATGTTTCAGGGCTGGGAGATTAATAACCCCTAAGTCCAGGATACCTTAGGGCAGGGGTCTTTAAACTGTTTACCCAGGGGGCCAGTTCACTATCCCTCAGGCCTTTTGAAGGAAAGACTATAGTTTAAAAAAACAAATATTACGAACAAATTCATGTGCACACTGCACATCTTGATTTGAAGTTCAAAAAAAAAAATAAATGGGGCACATACACCCGGCAGAAAGGATCAACGTCCTCGGCTGTCTGCATGTGGCCCACAGGTTGTAGTTTGAGGACCCCTGCTCTCGGCATTCACCAAGAGGATGTGGTTTCAACCCAAAAGCTTGGAGACTCTACAATTTGTTTAAAAGTGATGGGGCAGAAGGAGTCCCTGATTGACCCACGCAAGACTAGTTTTCCCACCCCCTATTACTAAGAGTTCATAGTTATGTTTAAAGGGAACCAGGATATCCCGATCTGATCCCGTTACTTCAAGTGTGGGCTGACATTGCCACTAAGAAGCCTGCAAATATAAAAGACTTACTCCCTCCCGCAAAGAAAGGGCCCTTGTTTCCAAGGTTTCAGGAAACATGGAAGGACCGGAAAAACAAACGGTCCAAGTTCCCAAAACCACATAGGTGGAGGCCATCCCTCCACATCACCCTCCCCCACCCCTCCCCTCCCTCACCCCTCCCCCACACCTCCCCTCCCCTCCCCTCCCCATCACTCTCCCCTAATCGGCTTTATCCCATTTTGCAGGAGAACTCTGGGAGTGGGAGAGCTGGCTTCAAACCCTTTCTTTCAACCCCCGCCCTATAAGGTTTCTAGGGTCCAGAAATAGAAAACTTCTAACAGGCCCTTATTGAGTCACTCCCTCCCCCACCGGCCCCCCAAACTCACCCCCACCCCTAACAAGCAGCCCCCCACACACACTAGTACTGGTATGACTTCCATACTCATCAGCCCACCTGGAATGCTTGCCAACAACTTCTCCAGGTGCTGTTCACAACGGAGGAGGGTAGCCCTTCCAGATAGAGGCCCAGTAAGCAGTCAGTGAACCTGATGGTCAGCGAGCGGGCACTCCCCACTTGGGAGAAACTCTTTTGGCCACTACACCAACAATGTGGGATCTCAATTCCTAGCAAGGCCCAGAGGACTTTACCAGGTATCAACCATTGCTCTTACATGACCCTCTGCAGAAGAGCTAGGAAACCTATGAATTTATCTAAGGTCAGTGAGAATTTTCAGGTTCCTATAAGAGAATATCCGCCTGCCTTTCTAGAGTGGCTGAGGGAAGCCTACGGGCTTTATACCCCTAACGGCCCGGAGGCACTGAAAACAGGAGGGCAATAAGTATTGCCTTTATTACTCAGTCAGTCTGCCTCAGACATGACAAAGAAGTGGGAAGGGTTTGAAGGGAAAAATCTTAGCGATTTGGTACAAGTGGCTCATTGAGTGTATAACAACAGAGATGACCCTAGCACGACAGAGACAAAGAAGCTAGCTAAAATACTAGGAATTGCCATGAGAGACCCCAGAGACTCAGGAAAAGGAGAGCATGGCCCACTCACGGAGAGACTAACCTGTGGGCACCGCCAAGCCATGGGGAAGGACCAATGTGCCTACTGCAGGAAAGAAGGACACTGGAAAAATCAGTGCCTTGAAAACCCGAGGAGAGGTGCACGACCCTCCACTAGAGTGGATGGGCCTCATCTGCACGTAGAAAGACCCAAGCAAGAGACAATAATGCTTGAAGAAGCTCAATGAAGGGGTCAGGGCTCTGTTTCACTTCGCCGCCAAAAGCCCAGGCTAACTCTCCAAGTAGGAGGCCAGGCAGTAAATTTCTTGGTGGACACAGGGGCCACCTTGTCAGGTTCAGAAAGGAATATGGGCACATTTTCAAGAAGAAAGATGTGAATTACTGTGAGCCTATGATTCCTTCCACAGATAACTCACACCAGAAGGTTTGCATGGAGGGTAGGTGGGTTTCCCAAGACAACAAAATAACAAATATCTATCAGCCCTTTGGCCCAGTTAGCCACCTGGTTATGATATCACTGGCTTCTGGCTCAGCTGCTGAGCCAGTGAAGCAGTTATAGCAGGAGAAGACTAGGTGGCCGGTGGCCATCAACAGAAGGACCAAATCTCCACAGTGGGCTTCCTGTTTCAATATGGAGCCACGTATGTTACCTGCTGGACACCATCTCTATCCTGAGCTCATAATTGCCATCGCAGGTCTAGAATGCGGCGCGCAGGTACACACTATATGAAACAGTCTCTGATTAACCCCTCTCGATAACTTGCTGACATGGGAGTCTGGATAATCCTGTACATTTACTTTGCAGATTAGAAAACTCACTCAAAAACACACGGGAGTTGACCCAGAGACACACAACTGGTTAACAACAAAGTCATATTCACAACCAGCGTCTGGACCAAGAGCACGGTGCCCCACAGAACTGTGCCCATCGAGAAGTCAATATCTCCTGGACTCTCAAAAGATCTGAGCTGATACCCACCCCCCCACATCCTTGCAGCCCCAAAAGATTGTATTTCACAGGATGGCACCGGATCTGCAGCTCGCGGAGAGGGACATATCTGATCAGTGAACACAGGGCAGAACAAGGGGGAGGAGGGGAGAATGGAGCACACCCTGGCCCAATACACCTTGAGGATGATGTTCCCAATCAGAGAAGCCAATCCACAGAGAAGACCACATGGGCAGCCCCACGATGAGAAACGTCCCTCAAAGACCCATAGCCTTAGAGGGGACAACACTGGACACACAGTGTGGGAACTGCGCCCGAACTGATCCTGCCACTTCGATGCATGACACTAAGAGAGTGCAGCGGAAGAGTAAGAAAACGGAGCATCAAAGTCCCCGGGGAATGCCAAAGGTGGACTTTGTGGTCAGGGTTCGGTGCCCCCACAGACTGGACTGGAAAACACTCCTAAAGTTCACCACACAGTCCTTGTACTTTTCTTTCTGGTTAGTGTTGTTTTCTTTTAGTGTCATTGGATTTGGGTTGGGTTTTGTTTTCATTTTTGTTTGTTTTTTTTTTCTTTTTGCTGCTTGGTTTAGCTCAGTCTTGTTTTGTGCATGTTATTACCTTTACAGGTCTGTCTAATTAAGAGAGGCTGGATGAACAATCTGGAGGAGTAAACATGTGACCGGCCCTTTCCATTGGGCATGGGAGTGAGCACGGTGGGGGGAAAGGAAGTGCTGTAAAGAAACCCAGAGACAAGGGTACAACAAGTGATGGAAAACGATAGTGAGGGGGATGTAGGAGGCCTGGTAGGGCGTGATCAAAGGTAATGTAACCAAGAGGAATTACTGAAACCCAAAGGAAGACTGAGCATGTCAGTGGGCACAAGAGGAAAATCAAAGAGTATAGAAGAGTGAGCTGGGAAGCAAGGGCCAGTTATAGACGTCTAAATAAAGGCATGTACATATGTACATATATTTACAAAGGGGCATGGGGAAATAGATCTATGTCCATATGTTTATAGATTTAGTATTAAGGTAGCAGATGGACATAGGGCCTCCGCTCAAGGACTCCCTCATTGCAATAACACTGTTCTATTAAATTGGCATTCTAAGATGCTCACCTTCCCTACACAATCACTGACCACAAAGCGGCTGCATAAGCAAATGTGGTGAAGAAAGCCGATGGTGTCCAGCTACCTAAAGATATAGCGTGTGGGGTCTTAAAGGCCTGAGGGTAAAGAAACAGCCATCTGGCTCTGAAGCAACAGAGCCCACATGGAGAAAGCATACCAGCCTGTGTGATCACAAAGTTTTAAAGGGATAAGGCAACAGGTATCATGAGAACAAAAAAATCTTATCATGGAGAATGAGAGGGGACTGCCGGGTATAGACCCAAAACCTATTTGCAGTGCACTGGACATCCCCTTACAGAAGGATCTCAGAGTGGAGATTAAAGAATACAGGGTATGAGACAGCAAAGATGAAACACAACTTTCCTCTAGTTCTTAATGCTTTCTCTTGCCCCACTATCATGATCCCAGTTCTACCATACTAATCTGGCCAAACTAGAGAAGGTATTCTAGTACCGATAGGAATTTCAAACACGGGGAATCCAGAGTGGATGGGCCCTTTACCAGTGTTATGAGTGGAGATACTGGGAGGGTGGAGGAAGGGCAGGATGGAAAGTGGGAACCGATTACAAGGATCTTCATTGACCTCAAAAGAAAGGTGGGTGAAAATATGACAAAAGAATTAGTACATTTCCAAGGATTGATGAGGGATGGGTGGCGGGCATTGAGGGGGGAAAAATGAGGAGCTGAGGCCAGGGGCTTGGGTGGAGAGTGGATATTTTGTGAATAAGGAGGGCAATTAATGTACAGATGGGCTTCAAACAGATGATGTATTTATGGATGGTGGTTAGTGTTGTAGGAGCCACTAATGAAAAGATCATAAAAGAAACAAAAATAATCTTGGCAGGGGCTCATGCAAGGATGATCTCAGGCTGGATTAGACCAGTCAAAACAGCTACTGGAGTCGCCTCACCCTGTGTCTATTATTGAGTCAGCCATGATGCTTAGGACCCACAGCCCCAGCAGCTGGCCAGAGAGGGAGGTGGATCTCTGAGGCCATTCCACAGGGGGAATGGTCCTCTGTCCTGCAGGGCCCACCCTCCTTTGTAAGCATGCTGCCTGGGGCAAGGCTTTCATGGAGTCCACACCATGGGAGCTCTACTACTCATGGGGGATTGGCAGGAAGTCTCTGCTCATGCGCACACACCACCAACTAGCTGGAGGATCTCCGTGAACAAAGCCTGAGGCAGACAACAAGCCCACTAACTGATGCTGTAAGAGATACAATCAGCATCCAGAAACCTGCAACTGGGAGTAAGAGGCAGCATACCTTGGTCCCAGCCCCTCCCACTCTAATCTACAAAGAGTGACATTGCAAAGCAGAGGGTTTTCATAAAGCACTTCCAGGACTGTGGAATGAGCAGCCTCGTTTGTGGACATGGATACTCTGTGATCCAGACGTACTACCTCCTCCCTTACAGTCAGCTGAGACAAAAACCCTTGCAAGCAGAAAGCCATGCATCTGAACAGTATCCACCAGCCACTCATGTGCAGCACAGCTGCCTCCAAAGAGCCTTCCTGAGTGAGAGAGAAATCATGCAGAAGCCTGGTCTGCACTCAAGAGAGTTTTATGAGCGTAGGGAGGCGTGGTGGGCAAGTCTGGCCGACCCCAGTGGCTGAATTGAATTTACATGGCCTAGATTGGTCAATCCAGGTACAGGAACCACCCAGGTGACCTCCCCTTCATGGCCAGAAATCTGGACCTCTGAGCATGCACAGGGTGCCTCTCCTAACTGGGCTCTTATCTTGGCCCTATGGGCATGCATAACGGATGCCCCAGTCCCTAGCATAGCTACCTAACATTTGCCCCCCTGAAGAGATATGGACCCAAATCTTTGGGGGTACTGGGCGACGACATCTCTAGCTGCTTCCTGCTGGCAAAAGGGGCGAGGTGGGGCTTTGGGTCCATACCCTTCCTACACTGCTGGGAGGGGTTGTCCATTGAGGGCAACTTTATCCAGGATGGATAAGGTTGAGGTGGTCCAGGAGATGGTAGTCGTGGACCTGGCACACTTGGTTCAGAAGCTTTAATCACCCGATAACTTCTGAGAAAAACAAACGGTCTAAAAGGTGAACAGTTTGACTACGACAAGGCTAAGCTTGTGAGGTGGCAGTGGCCTTGAAATTAGGTGAGTGTCACAGGAAACAAAAATAATCTTAGGATTACCAGACATGTGTGTTTGTTCATTGGAAGTACAGGAAGAGGGATAAAAGCATTCACACTTTCCCCTAGGAGGGCACAGGTTTGGGCACTACTAGGTGCAGTCGGATCACTGATTCATTTATGATGCTAAGGTCTTGGACCCGCTGATAAGACCCATCCTTCTTTTTAACCCTATAACGCTTCAATTTTAATTTTTGGAAAAATTTTCTTTTTGTTGTGGTCTTTCATAGTTATAAATATATATATATGTATTAATATATACATTTTTTAATGTTATGAAAACATCATGCTTCGCGTTATAGAGTTAAATGGAAATAGTGGGCTAGTGCAGGACGAGTCAAATGTGACCAAAATAGAGTACCTGCCTAAGCCATTTTGAATTTTCTTGGGTTCAATTGGAGTAAAGACTTGTAAATTACCCGGGGTCCAAATTCCCATGGTGCCTCCTACAACGGGTAGAATGTTCAGGGATGTTTCAGGGCTGGGAGATTAATAACCCCTAAGTCCAGGATACCTTAGGACAGGGGTCCTTAAACTGTTTACCCAGGGGGCCAGTTCACTATCCCTCAGGCCTTTTGAAGGAAAGACTATAGTTTCAAAAATCAAATATTACGAACAAATTCATGTGCACACTGCACATCTTGATTTGAAGTTCAAAAAAAAAATAAATGGGGCACATACACCCGACAGAAAGGATCAGCGTCCTCGGCTGTCTGCATGTGGCCCACAGGTTGTAGTTTGAG
Organism: Tenrec ecaudatus; assembly: GCF_050624435.1. NCBI lineage: Eukaryota > Metazoa > Chordata > Mammalia > Afrosoricida > Tenrecidae > Tenrec > Tenrec ecaudatus. Next base: position 26,537 of record NW_027459074.1, on the reverse strand, counting down.
GACCCCTGCTCTCGGCATTCACCAAGAGGATGTGGTTTCAACCCAAAAGCTTGGAGACTCTACAATTTGTTTAAAAGTGATGGGGCAGAAGGAGTCCCTGATTGACCCACGCAAGACTAGTTTTCCCATCCCCTATTACTAAGAGTTCATAGTTATGGTTAAAGGGAACCAGGATATCCCGATCTGATCCCGTTACTTCAAGTGTGGGCTGACATTGCCACTAAGAAGCCTGCAAATATAAAAGACTTACTCCCTCCCGCAAAGAAAGGGCCCTTGTTTCCAAGGTTTCAGGAAACATGGAAGGACCGGAAAAACAAATGGTCCAAGTTCCCAAAACCACATAGGTGGAGGCCATCCCTCCCCATCACCCTCCCCCACCCCTCCCCTCCATCACCCCTCCCCTCCCCCATCCCTCCCCCACCCCTCCCCTCCCCTCCCCTCCCCATCACTCTCCCCTAATCGGCTTTATCCCATTTTGCAGGAGAACTCTGGGAGTGGGAGAGCTGGCTTCAAACCCTTTCTTTCAACCCCCGCCCTATAAGGTTTCTAGGGTCCAGAAATAGAAAACTTCTAACAGGCCCTTATTGAGTCACTCCCTCCCCCACCGGCCCCCCAATCTCACCCCCACCCTTAACAAGCAGCCCCCCCACACACTAGTACTGGTATGACTTCCATACTCATCAGCCCACCTGGAATGCTTGCCAACAACTTCTCCAGGTGCTGTTCACAACGGAGGAGGGCAGCCCTTCCAGACAGAGGCCCAGTAAGCAGTCAGTGAACCTGATGGTCAGCGAGCGGGCACTCCCCACTTGAGAGAAACTCTTTTGGCCACTACACCAACAATGTGGGATCTCAATTCCTAGCAAGGCCCAGAGGGCTTTACCAGGTATCACCCATTGCTCTTACATGACCCTCTGCGGAAGAGCTAGGAAACCTATAAATTTATCTAAGGTCAGTGAGAATTTTCAGGCTAAGAGAATGTCTGCCTGCCTTTCTAGAGTGGTTGATGGAAACCTACAGGCTTTATACCCCTAACAGCCCGGAGGCCCCGAGAACAGGAGGGCAATAAATATTGCCTTTATGACTCAGTCAGTCTGCCTCAGACCTGAAAAAGAAGTGGGAAGGGTTCAAGGGAAAAATCTTAGTGATTTGATACAAGTGGTTCATTGAGTATATAACAACCGAGATGACCCTAGCACGACAGAGACAAGGAAACTAGCTAAAATACTAGGAATTGCCATGAGAGACCCCAGAGACTCAGGAAAAGGAGAGCATGGCCCACTCACGGAGAGACTAACCTGTGGGCACTGCCAAGCCATGGGGAAGGATCAATGTGCCTACTGCAGGAAAGAAGGACACTGGAAAAATCAGTGCCTTGAAAACCCCAGGAGAGGTCCACGACCCTCCACAAGAGTGGACGGGCCTCATCTGCAACGAGAAAGAACCAAGCAAGAGACAATAAGGCTTGAAGAGCTGCATGAAGGGGTCAGGGCTCTGTTTCACTTCGCCGCCAATACCCAGGCTAACACTCCATATAGGCCAGGCAGTAAATTTCTTGGTGGACACAGGGGCCAACTTCTCAGGTTCAGAAAGGAATACGGGCACATTTACAAAAAGAAAGATGTGTATTACTGTGAGCCTATGATTCCTTCCACAGATAACTCACACCAGAATGTTTGCATGGAGGTTAGGTGGGCTTCCCAAGACAACAAGATAACAAATATCTATCTGCCCTTTCTCCCAGTTAGCCACCTGGTTATGATGGCACTGGCTCCTGGCTCAGCTGCTGAGTCAGTGAAGCAGTTATAGCAGGAGAAGACTAGGTGGCCGGTGGCCATCAACGGAAGGACCAAATCTCCACAGTGGGCTTCCTGTTTCAATATGGAGCCACGTCTGTCACCTACTGGACACCATCTCTATTCTGAGCTCATAATTGCCACCCCAGGTCTCAAATGCAGCGCGCAGATACACACTATATGAAACAGTCTCTGATTAACCCCTCTCAATAACTTGCTGACATGGGCTTCTGGATAATCCAGTACATTTACTTTCCAGATGAGAAAACTCCCTCAAAAACACACAGGAGTTGACCCAGAGACAAAAACTGGTTAACAACAAAGTCATATTCACAACCAGCGTCTGGACCAAGAGCACGGTGCCCCACAGAACTGTGCCCATCGAGAAGTCAATATCTCCTGGACTCTCAAAAGATCTGAGCTGATGCCCCCCCTCCCACCTCCTTGCAGCCCCCAAAGATTGTATTTCACAGGATGGCACCGGAGCTGCAGCTCGCGGAGAGGGACATATCTGATCAGAGAACACAGAGCAGAACAAGGGGGAGGAGGGGAGAATGGAGCACATCCTGGCCCACTATACCTTGAGGATGATGTTCCCAATCAGAGAAGCCAGTCCACAGAAAAGACCACATGGGCAGCCCCACGATGAGAAACGTCCCTCAAAGTCCCATTGCCCTAGAGGGGACAACACTGGAGACACAGTGTGGGAACTGCGCCCGAACTGATCTTGCTACATCGAGGCATGACACTAAGGGAGTGCAGCGGAATAGAAAGAAAACGGAGCATCAAAGTCCCCGGGGAATACCAAAGGTGGACTTTGTGGTCAGGGCTCGGTGCCCCAACAGACTGGACTGGAAAACACTCCTAAAGTTCACCACACAGTCCTTGTACTAACTATGAGCTTTTCTTTCTTGGTTAGTTTTGTTTTCTTTTAGTGTCATTGGATTTTTGTTGTCTTGGTTTTTTTGGGTTGCTTGTCTTGGTTTTGTGCATGTTATTACCTTTTCTGGTCTGTCTAAATTAGATAGGCTGGATGTCCAATCTGGAGGACAAAACCCAGGACCAACACTTCTGGGGTGTGGGGCATGGGAAAGAGGGAGGTGGGCGTAAAGGAAGCGGTGTTAAGAAACCCAGAAACAAGAGAACAGGAAGTCATGCATATCCGTGGTGAGGTAGATGTAGGAGGCCTGGTAGGGTGGGATCAAGGGTAATGGAACCAAGAAGAATTACTGAAACCCAAAGGAAGACTGAGCATGGCAGTGGGCACAAGAGGAAAATGAAACGGAAATAGAAGAGCAAGCGAGGAAGCAAGGGCCTGTTATAGAGGTCTTTTAAAAAGTATGTCCATATGTAAATATATTCATATATGAGCATGGGGAAATAGACCTACGTCCATATATTTATAGGTTTCGTATTAAGGTAGCAGATGGACTCTGGGCCTCCACTCAAATACTCCCTCATTGCAAGAATACTTTGTTCTATTAAACTGGCATTCTATGGTGCTCACCTTCCCCACAGGTACACTGAAGACAAAGCTGATGGTGCCCAGCTGTCAAAAGATATAGCGTCTGAGGTCTTAAAAGCTTGAATGTAAACAAGCGGCCACCTAGCTCAGAAGCAACAAAGCCCACATGGAATAATCACACCAGCCTATGAGATCACGAGGTTTCGAAGGGATCAGGTGTCAGGCATCATCAGAACAAAAACATCTTATTGGGAATGAGAAGAGTGCTTGGTAGAGACCCAAAGCCCATTTCCAGACCACTGGACAATACCTTACAGAAGGGTCTCAGAGAGGAGATGAGCCAAGACTAGGTACGAGATAGCAATGATGAAACACAACTTTCCTCCAGTTGCTAAATGCTTTCTCTCCCCCCATTATCATGACCCCAATTCTACCTTACAAATCTGGCTAGACCAGATAATGTACACTGGTACAGATAGCAACTGGAAACACAGGGAATCCAGGGTGGATGAGTCCTTTAGGACCAGTATTATGAGTGAAGACACTGAGAGGGTAAGCGGGAGGGCAGTTTGGAAACGGGGAACTGATTACAAGGATGTACATTTTACTTCAACAGAAAAGTGGGTGAAGGGGGATATCAGACAGTGCAAGATATGACAAAAATTAGTAAATTACCAAGGATTGATGAGCGAGGGGTAGCGCACATGGGGGGTGGGGATGGGAATGAGGAGCTGAGGCCATGGGCTTGGGTGGAGAGTGGATATTTTGAGAATGAGGGAAATGAATGTACAAATGTGCTTTACACAACTGATGTATGCATAGAATGTGTTTAGTGTTGTATGAGCCCCTAATAAAACGTTAAAAAAAAAAAAAGATCTGGGCAGAGGACTCATTCAAGGATCATCTCAGGCTGGATTAGACCCTTCTAAGTAGAAAGTCCTGCATCTGAACAGTATCCACCAGCCATTCATGTCCAGTTCTGCTGCCTCCAAAGAGCCTTCCTGGGTTTGTCAGATCTCTCTGGGGACAGACAGACCTTGGTCCTCTGCTCTGCGTGAGAAAGAATGCATGTAGAAGCCTGATTGTCATCCAAGTGGGTTTTATGAGCATTAGGGAGGCATGGTGGGCAACCCTGGTCAACCCCAGCAGCTGAATTTAATTTACTTGGCATTGGTGGGTCAATCAAGTTGCAGCACTCACCCAGGTGTACCTCCTCTTCCTGGCCGGAAACCTGAACCTCTGAGCACGCACAGTGTGCCACTCCTTCTTGGGCTGCTACCTTGGCCCTCTGGGCATGCATAATGGACACCCCAGTCCCTAGGATAGCTACCTAACATTTGCCCCCTGAAGAGGTATGGACCCAAATCTTTGGGGTACTGGGCGACGACATCTCTAAGTACTTCCTGCTGCAAAAGGGGCAAATGGGGCTCAGAAGGGATTGTCCACTCAGGTCCCAGGATGGATAAAGTTGAGGTTGTTCAGGAAATCGTGGTCCTACAGCTGGCACACTTGGTTTGGAGGCCTTGGTAACCTGAGAACTTCTGGAAAAACAAACAAAAAGACAAAAGGTTGAAGAGTTTAAGTGAGACAAGTCTAAGATTCGGAGGAGGTAGTTCCCTTCAAGTTAGGTGAGTGTCACAAGAAATAAGTATACTTAGGATTATCAGGCATGTGTTTGTTCACTCTAAGTACAGGAACGGGGATTAAAGCATTCACAATTTCCCTAGGAGGGCACAGGGTTTGGGCACTACTAGGTGCAGTGGGATCACTGCTTCATTTATGATCCTAAGGTCTTACACCTGCTGATAAGACCCATCCTTTTTAACCGTATAATGGCTCAATTTTCAATTTTGGGAAAATGTTTTTGTTTTTATTCTTTATTTTCAAAGTTATCTATCTATTTATCTGTCTGTTTATCTATCTATCTATTAATATATACATTTCTTTATATGTTATGGAAATATGCTCAGCGTTATAGAGTTAAATGGTAATATTGGGGTACTACAGGGGGAGTCAACAGTAATCAAAAGTAGAGTAACTGCCTAAGTCATTTTTAATTTTCTTGGCTTCAATTTGAATAAAAGGCTGGTAAATTACCCAGGGACCAAATTTCCCTGGTGCCTCTACTATGGGTAGAATGATCAGGGGTGTGTCAGGGCTGCGAGAATAGTAACCCCTAAGTCCAGGATCCCTTAGGGCAGGGGTCCTCAAACTGTTTACCTAGGGGGCCAGTTCTGTCCCTCAGATCATTGGAGGGTCAGACTATAGTTTTTAAAAAACCTATGAACAAGTTCCTATGCACACTGCACGAGCCGGCTGCTAAGCAGGACAGGCAGAGGCAGCAAAAACACCCTGAGGGTGGAATAAATGTCGTCAGGCCACATGTGCCCCACGGGCCACAGTTTGAGGACGCCTGCCTTAGGGGTTCCTGTGTGCACTGGGGATGAAGGTCTCTACTGCTCCTCAAAAGGAGAAATGCTCTAAATTCTGGCATCTCCGCCCATTTCCCATCACTCTACAGAACTGTTCCAGGTGAATCAGGGTTGGAAGGAAAAGTGTGCCATTCTCTGGCCACCATTCTCCTTTCTCAAATAAAGTTGCATAGTGTATCAGCTTTTGTTTGTCTAGCCTCTGTGTCAACTCTATCCCAATTGGACAGGATTCATGCAAGGGGGCAATTCCTGAGTATGAAGCTGCTAAGTCCCATCTCGAAAGCACAAAACAAGGCTATTTAGAGCTTGCTGCCTCAAGGTCAATAACCCCGCTTCAGAGCAGACCCCTGGTGTGCTATTAAACTGATGCCTCTGACAGGTGCCCCCACCATAGACAAAGGGTCAAAGAGCAGTCACTGTGGGCGACTTTAGGTCCAACCATTTTCTAGACAATAAGCTAGGAGGACCACTGCTTGGGATGGCCCCACAGCCTTCCAAGATGCCTGCTGGCAGGAGCAGACTCTCAAATCTCTGAAGGGAAGGGGCATCTGGCAGCTCAGGGAACCTTTAGGAAAATTGGAATTTCTGGCTGGAACATCATGGCAGCTGAGCTATATTAAGAGCTGTCCCCAAAAGTGCGTGAAGAAACACCACTGAAAGCCGAAAAGTAAGGGTTACCCAGGCTAGGCTTCCGAACGCCTTTGTCTTAAGACTGAGCAACGGAAAACCAGCCAGTAACAAGGAACAAACCTACACTGGTAGAACACTAACCCTAGAACACCTGAAGTTTTCAATGCAGGAAATAATATTTTTTTTGTTTTTATTCTTTACTTTCATTGTTATCAATATATATAACAACCAAAGTATATTTTAAAAGTACAAATTTTCAAAAATATAACCAAATTGTCATATTTATAATATATAATTTTGGTGCCAGATACATTTTAATTAAATGTTACAAAAAAGTCCTGCTCAGTGTTATAGGGCTCAAGCAGCTTGTTTTAAAAACCAGGAGAAAGGCAAAGGGAACGGAGGGTAAAAGGGAAACATTTGGCTGCCGGGACAAGGCAGGGCTATCTCCCAGGCCTAAATCAACCAGCTCCCGAGGCAGTGCCCTTCCACGTGTTTGGACTGGTGGGCACCATTTTGGCCAGGGTCATAGGCCCTGTTTCCCCATGGCGGCTATGTAGGTTCTCTGGGAAAACCATAAAGAGCCTTGATAATGGTGAAGCCATTCTGAACTGACAGAAGCCACCATGAAAGGTAAATAAAGTAGCTATGAACTGTCAATGAACTAGCTGATATTGGGGTGGTAGGCCGTGCAGACGTAGCCCAAGGGAATGTCCCAAAGGAAATGGATGTTCAGAAGGCTTTTGAGAACAAGAGCAGTTTTTGTTCAACTAAGAATGGCTAACCGCAACACCCCACTTCTCTACTCTGCCTGCTTGCACACCTGCACATTGCACAAGTATAAAAACCTTTGGAAAATTCAACTGGGGGCTGCTCAGTCTCCTCTCAAGAGGGCTGACAGACCCTGTGCAGAAAATAAAACTTTTTCTGTTGAACTTGCCGGTGGTCGGAGATGCTTTCTTTCTGGGAATGGACAGTAGCTACAACATTTCGAGGTGCACCGAGATCCGAGTGCCACTGTCGGAGCCTGCTTAGAAAGGGGAACCAGGACATCCTGATCTGATCCCTTAAATTCATGTGTGGATTGACATTGCCACTAAGAAGCCAACATATATAAAAGACTTACTTCCTCCCCCAACATAAAGAGTTCTTGTTTCCAAGATTTCAGTAAACATGGCAGGACCGGAAAAACAACCTGTCCAAGTTCCTAAAACCACCAAGGTGGAGGCTGTCCCTGTCCCTCCCCCCTCCCTTCCCCCTTTCCCTACCTGTCTGATTTATCCCATTTTGCAAGAGGACTCTGGGAGCAGGAGAGCTGGCTTCCGACCCTTGGTGCCGCTGCCACCCTATCAGGTTCCCAAGGGGCCGGAGAGAGGAATACTCACAGCCTCTTTTTGAGCCCCCCCACCCCACAACAAATACACTAGGGCAGGCATGTCTTAACAACCCCCAGAGAAAGATCACTCAGCAGCAGCCATTCTCCCCTTAAGGCAAGCAGCCCCCAAACCTGGGAAGACTCCCGAATCCCTTTTTCAGTATATGTTCCCTTTTGTTCCAGGGGTTTGTATAATTGGAACCAACAAAACCCCTTTTTTCTGACAAACCATAAGGTCTGATTTCTTTGCTAGATATGGTTTTCCATACTCATCAGCCCACCTGAGGTGATTTCCTGCAACTTCTCCAGGTGCTGTTCATATCAGAGGAATGGGACCCCTTCCAGAGAGGCCCAGAAGGCAGTCAATGGACCTAATGGTCAGCCAGCGGGCACTCCCCACTTGAGAGAAATTTTTTTCCCCACTGCACAACCAATGTGGGATCCAAACTCCTAGCAAGGCCCAGAGGGCTTAAGCAGATATCACCAGTTGCTCTTGCAGGGCCTCCGCTTAACCACTAGGAAGCCTATAAATTTATCTAAGGTCAGTGAGAATTCTCAGGCTCCTACAAGAGAATGTCCGCCTGCCTTTTTAGAGTGGCTGATGGACGCCTACGGGCTTTATACCCCTATTGACCTGAAAGCCCCCTGAGAACAGGAGGGAAGTAAGTATTGCCTGTATTATTCAGTCAGTCTGCCTCAGACATGAAAAAGAAGTGGGAAGGGTTTGAAGGGAAAAATCCTAGTGATTTGGTAGAAGTGGCTCATTGAGTGTATAACAACAGAGACAAAGAAACTAGCTAAAATACTAGTAATTGCCATGAGAGACCCCAGAGGCTCAGGAAAAGGAGAGCATGGCCCACTCACGGAGAGACTAACCTGTGGGCACCACCAAGCCCCGAAGAAGGATCAATGTGCCTACTGCAGGAAAGAAGGACATTGGAAACATCAGTCCCTTGAAAACGCCAGGAGAGGTGCACGACCCTCCACTAGAGAGGACGGGCCTCATTCACACCTAGAAAGACCCAAGCAGGAGACAATAATGCTTGAAGAAGCTGAATGAAGGTGTCAGGGCTGTTTCACTTGGCCTCCAGGATCCCACGCTAACACTCCAAAAAGGGGGCCAGCCAGTAAATTTCTTGGTGGACACAGGGGCCACCTTCTTGGTTTTGGAAAAGACTACAGGTGCATTGTCAAAAGGAAAGATTTTAATTACAGGTGCCACATGGCAGACCCAAGCATACCCATGGACAACGGCCAGAATAACAGATTTAGCACAAGAGACAGTTCCACACTCCTTCCTGGTAATGCCTCAGGGCCCCTTTCCCCTAATTGGTCGGGATTTATTACGATAAATGGTGGCCATGATTACTTTCTCATCTGCTGCAACCACCTTAACCCTTGAACTTGAAAAGGCAAAGGTTTTGCTCACCGCTCCACTGCCAGAGGGATATGTGTTTTATCAAAGAGCAGAAGAAACCTCCTCAAAGGAACTTCTTGATAAATGGCTAAAAGATATTCCTTTTGTTTGGGCAGAGAACAACCTGCCAGACCTTGCTGAACATCAGGTGCCTGCGGTCGTACAACTTCTGAGCTCAGCCACACTGGTGAGTGTCAAGCAAAACCCTACTCCCTGGAAAGCACAGGTGGGTATTGCTGTTCACATATGCAGACTAAAGAGGACAGGCATTTTGGTGCCCTGCAAGTCCACATGGAACGCTCCCCTGCTGCCCATGCCGAAACCGGGAACTGAGGACTTCCAAATGGTGCAGGATCTCGGAGAGGTAAATGCGAGGGTAGAAACTGTCCACTCCACGGTACCAAACTCCGAGACCCTCCTGAGTACTATCCCATCAAACTGAATTTGTTATACTGTTTTGGACTTAAAGTATGCTTTGTTCTCCATACCCTTGTCCTCTGTACGTCAACCCAATGAAGACTTACAGGAATACAAGGAGGAACACCCCCAAACCCCCTTGCTCCAGTATGAAGATAACCTCCTCCTGGCCTCCGAAACCCTGGAGGAATGCCCAAGTGCTACCGAGGACCTGTTAATAGTCCTTGGCCAATTGGGGTCCAGGTAATCTGCAAGAGAGGCTCAACTGTGTGTCAATAAAACTGTATACCTAGGCTACCAACTGGAGGAGGGAAAACAGACCTTGTCCCCCAGCCGCACTGAGGTGATCCTCAAAATCCCAGTCCCTGAGACTAAGAGGCAGGTGTGAGAGTTTCTAGGATTTGTGGGGTACTGTCCATTGTGGAATTTGGGATTTGAGGGATTAGCCAAACTCCTATATGCAAGTACTGGGGAAAGGAAAAAACTTCAATGGACTGAAGTAGAACAGCAAGCCTTTGAATCCTTAAAAACGTCGTTCATATGGGCACCCTCTCTTCCCCTTCCAGACATAGAAAATCCCTTCCAATTGTCTATGAGGCCAGGGGCACAGCAAAAGGAATGCTAACTCAGAACTTGCAGCCATGAAAGAGACCTGTGGCCGATCTTTCAATCACACTAGACTCTGTAACTGCAGGATGGCCGAGCTGCATGCGAGCTGAGGCTGCCACGGCCATCCTAGTTATAGAAGCTAGGAAGCTTACACTGGGGCAGGATATTGCTGGGGTAGGGGGACCTATGGTTGAGCCCCTCCTAACAAGTCCCCTGGACCGGTGGATCTCGAATGCCAGGATTATACCACAAATCCCCAAGGTAATGGCCATGACCATGCCATCCCAAGTGTTACTGCCACAACCTACATACTCGGAAAATGATCTAAAGGTAAGCCAAGAGCTGGGCTGCCAAAGAAACTCGGAGCATCCAGGTGGCTGCTCCATCCTGATGGAAGAAGATTCATGCCAGAAGCTCTGGGAGAGATCTGATTCAAGGACTACATGAAGGTATGCACTCAGGATCCTCTAAATGGTCTCAGTTGCTCCTCAGGTACTTTTACATACCCAGGCTTGGACACTGGGTGGCAGATGACACCACTGTTGCTTGCACTGTGCTCGCTCGGGGAAACATCCCTAGAAAAGAAAAGGAGCAACCCCAACCACAAGCTCGAGGTAGTACTCCTGGAGAATTCTGGGAGGTGGACTTTATGGATATCAAACTTAGAAAGTATGGCTACGGGTATTTGCTGGTGCTAGTGGACACCTATTTTGGATGGGTGGGAGCCTTCCCAACAAAGAAGGACACTTCTGCCACTGGGTGTAAATTATTAGTAACTAAAATTGTCCCTAGATTTGGCTTCCCACCACCTTGGGGTCCAACAATGGCCCAGTATTCATTGCTCAAATTACTAAAGTATTAGCAATGCTTCTAAATATTAACTGGAAGCTCTACTGGGCTTATAGGCCCCAAAGTTCAAGGCAAGTAGAAAGAATAAACAGAACCCTAAAGGAATTGTTAGTTAAGTTGCATTTAGAAACTGGCGAGAACTGGATTGATCCTTTCTTTACCTTTTGCCCTACTTCGAGTCCGATGCACTCCCTATGTGAAAAGCACGACCCCGTTTGAATTTAAGTTTGGCAGACCTTCCCCAATTCTCCCAAGACTGAAGGAAGTAGAAGTAATGGAAGTCACTACTTGTTCCTTCATGAAGTGCCTGCAGGCTGTCCAGCAGGTGAGACAAATCATCTGCTCCGACACCTTCATTTTGGGCCCAACCAAGGGAAAGGTGAAGAGGCAGCCCACAACTTGCAACCTGGAGACTGAACGTGGGTAAAGAAGCACTGACCCGAGACCTTAGAACCTAGGGGGACTGGCCCATACTAGGTGATACTTATAACACCAACTGCTATTAAAGTAGTGGGGAAGGGGCCGTGGATTCATCAGTCACAAGTCAAAAAAAGCCCTCCCTGAGCATATCCTGAAAAGATGAACACTCAGAAAGACAGAAAAACCCTCAAAATTAAGGCTTTACAGAACTTAATTGTTTTTGTCTGAGCATTGCTGACAGCACCCGCCATTTCGCCCAACCACAAACACATCTGTGGACTGCTACTCGAACCTCCAACAGTGAATATGTAACTTCTTACACTGGGTCTGACCCCCGTTTCCGCTTTGATTTGTTTGATTTGCTAGGAAAGAGCTGGCATTCCGGATCCTTTAAAGGTAAAGGGCACAATGGGGCCCATAACCGGAATCCCGTCCTATGGGTGCGGAATACCCTCTATAGAAAGAAGGCTCCAAACACACCATTTCTATAGATGCCCGGCTCATGGGCTCCCTAACTGCCAAGGGGAGGGACATTGCCATTGTGCAGCTTAGGGTTGTGAAACTATCATCTTCAGGGTGGAAACTTGTTAAAGACGACCCTATTGTTTTTACAAGAATGGGACTCAAGTCGGAGGGGTTTGATCCCACCACGTGTATGGTTTCCAAATGTAACCCAATAAGAACTGGATTCAAGCGTTATTGGGTTCACTGGGAACACATGGGGAATTCAGTATTATGTAAATGATAGAGATCCCGGGACAACCTTTACTATGCAGCAAAGTAAAATATGGCAACTTCCTGTCCATAAATAGGCCCAAACCTGGTGATAAATCCTGAAGAGCCACAGCTGGGTGTCATTAAGATTCCTTTGCCGCACCCTCCAGACTCTTCAGTAACTTTCCCGTTCACTGCCAGCCCAACTCAAAGGGCCCTTCCCATTCAGGAGCCACCTCAAGGTTCTGTGTTTGATACTCTGGATGCTGTATTCCAATTTATGAACTCAAATCCTAACCTCGCAACTGATTGTTGGCTTTGTCTGAACCCTGCTCCCCCTTACTCGGTAGGCACAGCTACAAATAGCACTATTGGTGCAGAGCGTAATCCAATTAGAAATGTTAGTAAGAAGGATTACACGAAGCAGCAGTCTGTAGGTGAGGTTAGAGTGGACTCAACTCTAGCTCACTTTAAAAGATTACCAAGGGCGAAGACTGTTTTTATTCATCTAATTATCCCTTTAATATATCAAAATATCAAGATTTTTGCCTTCAAGCTGTTCCTATTGAACCAAATGGTGATCCTTATTTGTTATCTGCCCCAACGGGTACTTGCTTTACTTGTTCCACAGGACTAGCACCCTGTCTCCTTTCCCCAGTATTAGCAGCAGACCCGGGTATTTGTGTCCTAGTGCATGTTATTCCTCAAGTGTACCTGTGTTCTGGTGAAGGAGGTAGGGATAACTTTGGAATTTCTGGATGAGCTAAAAGAGCCCCAATGTCAGTCCCACTGTTAACGGGGCTTGGGATTATGGGATTAGCTGCAGTCGGGTCAGTTGCTTTAATACAAGGAAACTTAAACTATCAGACTCTTAGTCAGCAAATTGCTTTAGATTTACAGGGATAAAAATACCATGTTTCCCATTTAGAAAGATCCTTAGACTCCCTTGTAGAAGTGTGTTGCCAAACTGCCGAGGGCTTGACTTGCTCCTTTTGAAACAAGGAGTGTTGTGCATGGCATTAGGAGAAACTTGTTTTATGCAAACCATTCAGGAATCATTAAAGATAGTTTAGCCCTGGTTAGGAAAAGATTAGAGGAAAGAGTCAAGAAAAGAAATGAAGAAACCAATTGGTTTGAAAAGCTACTTAATTGGGCAACCTGGCGAACCACCCTAGTAACGCCCCTAGCCGGATCCCTAATCCTCCTCCTGCTAAACCTCACGTTTGGACCAATAATAACCAATAAGCTAGTGGCAGTCCTCAAACAGAAAGTACAAACCATAAAACTCTTAGTGCTGAGCCCACCATACACTGGGCTGGCTACCGCAGATTCAATGATTTGAACTCGGCTAAGAAGAGGAGGGAATGTAGCAGCTCTGGGCAAAGCTTAAACAGCCTTGACAAGAGAAGTCATTTTGAGCTGATAGAAGCCATTATGAACAGTAAATAAACTAGCTATGAACTGTCAACGAACTAGCTGATATTGGGGAGGTAGGCTGTGCAGACGTAGCCCAAGGGAACGTACGGAAGGAAAGACCAGAGCAGGTAATGTTCAACTAAGAATGGCTAACTGCAACACCCTGCTTCTCTACCTGCTTGCATACCTGCACATTGCAAAAGTATAAAAACCTTTGGAAAATTAGACTGGGGGCCACTCAGTCTCCTCTCAAGAGAGCTGACAGTCTCTGCGCAGAAAATAAAACTTGTTCTGTTGAACTTGCCCGCGGTCTGGGTGGCTTTCTTTCTGGGAAGAGACAGTAGCTACAACAGACACAGGTGGCGCCATTCTGCCTGGGAGTGGAGTCATGTGGCTGGGAAAATGGAAGCCGCAGATTGTGGCCTAGCCGAAAGCCAGCCTGGAGCCAACCACCCAGCCAGAGACCGGCCCAAACCAACAGGGTAGATGTGGGCGCTCCCAGCCATCCTGATTGGCGGAGCCGCAGCACACCACTGTGTCCCAGTCTTGGTGCAACAGACTCCATTTTGAGGCCTGCACCTCCATCTTAGCTCTCAAGACTGACCCCTAACCGACCTCCCCTCCCCTGCTCTACCCCAAATTCCTGGAACCAGCTCGTCCCAAAGCCAGAATGTTTTCTGAATATATGGTCACTCCACCCCTCCCTCACATATAGATAAGATTAACGACCCCTCTGAAGCACCTATGTGCGCAGATCCTCCCCAGCCATGATCAAAATACTCTACGGACAACCTTTTCTTTTCTCGCCTCTTCCTGCAACTGATTGCCCTCTGCTAGCTTCGTACCTTCCATACTTGTCCTTGCTCCGCAACCTTCTTAGACAACACGAAAACTCCCCCATCCCTGAACCATCTCCGACCTCTGCTGATCACCAAAAACCAGTGCATCCTGGAAATGCTGTGTTAATTAAATCCCTAGCACCCAGACCCTTAGCACCCCGGTGGGAAGGCCCTTACACCGTAGTGCTCACTACTCCCTTGGCAGTCAAGGGTCTTGGAATAGATTCCTGGGTACATTTGTCCCGAGTCAAGGCAGCAGTGAACTCTGACCATGGCTCCCAGTGGTCTGACTCAGTCTAGTGGTCCTATGTCTCTCCGCCTCACTCGCCTCACCAAGCCAGCCAGCTAAACCTAACATAATTTCCCCTTTTGCTAGCGATTTTACTTGACTGAAAACTATACCAATTACGCCCGCACTAAGCATTATGATTATTTGCTGGCCACCGCTGACTGCCCACCCACAGGGTGCAGAACACCCATATACTTAAATTTCACTGACTTTAAGCGGCATCAAGGAAAAGCTGATCCCATTATTTGCTACCTGTATGACCAGAAGGCAACTACCCAATGTGCAAAAAGGTGAATACAGAAAAATGTAGGGTGTCCTTGGTCTTCCTGCCAGATACTTTACCTTTCCCTTTGTCCCCAGGGATGATTCTACTACCATAAATCTAAATACACTCTCACAATCCCAGACCCCTGGGATAGCCGCTGGACACCTCTGGTTCCAGGAGCGTGGTACGCCACTCGCCGAGAGAAATTTCCAGACGCCAAACTCTATGTATGGAGGTCGCTACTCCAGGTCCAATCCACCATCCACTGTAATATTCAGATCCAAGACCTTCAACTCACTAAGCAAATTTCTAAACCTTCTGAGTCTCCCTTCTCCCAGCTTACCCTGCTACAGCAGGGACTGGCCATCGCCACTTTGCTGGACTAGCCAACCTCTCCACCTGCTGCATGTGTGCAGCCCTAGAACGCCCTCCTCTGGT
The DNA here is from genome assembly GCF_050624435.1 of Tenrec ecaudatus. Lineage (NCBI taxonomy): Eukaryota > Metazoa > Chordata > Mammalia > Afrosoricida > Tenrecidae > Tenrec > Tenrec ecaudatus. The sequence goes on along the minus strand of NW_027459074.1, from coordinate 11,166 downwards.
AGCAGTACCAGGTCCTGCCCTGTCATTTTCATCCAACGTAAAGACCACAAAACCCATAACCATCCCCAATATTCCTCTGTACATCCAACCAGAAAACACTCAAGTGCCCTTTTGCTACTCCAATCCATCGACACAGACATGTAATGTCACCCAAATCCCCTCCAAACCACTAACAGCGCCAGAAAAAAATTTTCTTTTGGTGCAACTATACACTAAGCATTTAAACATCAGTTCTACCTTACCCTTTTGTGCCTGCCCATCACTCTGGTTCCGCAGCTCACTACATACACTCCGGCTGAGGTCCAGGACAAATACATCCAGGTATACAGTCGCCAAACTAAAAGAGCAGTTTTTCTTCCGATAGCAGTGAGAATCTCCTTAGCCTCAGCAGCAGGTGCAGTAGGACTCAGCGGCGGGACCCTTAGAACCTCTATCACCACAGCAGACAAGTTATCCACACGCTTCCAGCTGGCAGTTGATGCCTCTGCCAAATCTCTAGCCTCCCTGCAGAAACAAACAACCTCTGTTGCCCAAGTTGCCTTGCAGAGCCGCTGCACTTTAGACCTCATCACTGCTGAAAAAGGAGGAACCTGCTAATTCCTCCAGGAGGAATGCCGTTATTACATCAATAAGCTGGGAATTGTGGAAACTAGAGTCCAGACCCTCAACAAGCTAAACCGTGAGCTGCAAAACAACAGATTCAGAACAGACGGATCCTCTTCCTGGTGGAACTCTTCTCTGTACTCCTTCCTAGCCCCCATACTAGAACCCATAATTTTAGTAGTAATTTTGCTCTTAATTGCTCCTTGTCTCATTCAGCTCCTGCAAAGTTGACTCCGCGAAATCACCCGTATAGCAGTCCACCAGCAACAACAACCTCTCCACCCTGTGCCAGGCCGCAACTCCCAGTACTCTGCCTGGAAAAGCCCCTCCCCTTGCTCTTCGCCCACTACCCACAGGAAGCAGTTACAGAAATGGACTAATGTTGTCCCTTTTCCCTATAGGGTCAGTCTAAAACGTCCTGTCTTGGCACAACAGACTCCATTTTAGTTCTCAAGACTGACCCCTAACTGACCTCCCCTCCTCTGCTCAACCCCAAATTCCTGGAACCAGCTCCTCCCAAAGCCAGAAGGTTTTCTGAAGATATGGTCACTCCACGCGTCCCTGACATATGTAGGTAAGATTAACGACCTTCTCCCTTTGGAAGCACCTGTGTGCGCAGATCCACCCCCCCCCCAAGCTATGATTCTCCCCAGCTGTGCCTGCCAGCAGTGGGCATAAAAACGCCGCCAGGATTTTTTCCCTGGCGTGGCTTCAATAGCTCAATACCCTGAGTTGCTGAACCCGCCACAAGTTCGCAATAAAGCCTGCTTCTAAAACTTAATTAATTGGGTCTTTGATTCTGTTTTCGAGTCCAAATAAACTTTTACACTGAGCCTCGAGAAGGCTTTGGGAGTCAAAATCCTCCCAGCCTCCAGGCAGCAGCGTCCCAGCCCCCTCCCAAATGCAGCCCGGGAAGGCAGGCACAGAGAGGCACATCAAGTCCCGCACACCAGCAAGAAACGGCGCAAAGACCAACACCAGCAAGAAACGGCGCAAAGACAGACACCAGCAAGAAATGGCGCAAAGACTGACACCAGCAAGAAACGGCACAAAGTCCGACACCAGCAAGAAACGGCGCAAAGACCGACACCAGCAAGAAACGGCGCAAAGACCGACACCAGCAAGAAACGGCGCAAAGACCGACACCAGCAAGAAACGGCGCAAAGACCGACACCAGCAAGAAACGGCGCAAAGACAGACACCAGCAAGAAACGGCGCAAAGACCGACACCAGCAAGAAACGGCACAAAGTCCGACACCAGCAAGAAACGGCGCAAAGACCGACACCAGCAAGAAACGGCGCAAAGACCGACACCAGCAAGAAACGGCGCAAAGACCGACACCAGCAAGAAACGGCGCAAAGACCGACACCAGCAAGAAACGGCGCAAAGACCGACACCAGCAGGAAACGGCGCAAAGACTGACACCAGCAAGAAATGGCGCAAAGACCGACACAAAAGGCTGGGGCTGCGGCAATACGCTACAAGCGTCCCCAGGGGCCTCCACCGTATTGGGTGGGGCGCCACTTGGATTGGCTCACCTAGGCCAGGTGAACTCAACCCAACAATTCTCCCAAGGGTGGTGAGGTGAAAGGAGCCCAGAGGGGCCCACAACCCGTGAGACCAGCATGGGAAGGCCCACTCCTGGGCCCGGCTTACCTCATAGCTTCCAGTCACACAGCACCGCTTCTGTTCGAACATCACCGCTTCTGTTGGACCTCACCTGGGGCAGGTGTGCCTCGGTCCTCGGCTCCACGCCAGAAACAGCTCACGCCGAGGCCTGGTTTGGGATCCTCTTGAGTTTTATGAGCGGTTAGGGAGGCGTGGTCGATGACGTAGTTCGACCTCATTGGCTGTATTGTTGAATTGAATTCACCTGGCCTAGGTGAGCCAATGTAGGTACAGCGCCCACCCAGGCATAGCTCCCCCTGCTGGCTGGAAACCTGAACTTCTGAGCATGCAGTGAGCCTCTACTTCATGAGCCGGTAGCTCAGACCTCTGAGCTTGTGTAATGGGCCTGCCAGTCCCTATGCTAGCTCCCTAACAGGTTTTCCAGCCAAAGGTCTGCCTTCTGGGGCTGTTCTACAGAAAGCACTTGGTTCCTGACCCCTACGCATTCAGGGTGGTGGATGCCCTTGCTTCCATGCTTGCTTCTATGTAATTCTGGAATGGTCCTTGTTTCACACGGTCGGCGAGGTCAGGAATTCTGGGCTGGTTGGCTACCAGGCACAAAATAAATAGCCAACGGATTGAAATCTCAACCCCTATATTGGTTTATTATGGACCACACAGACTTGTCTTCTGGAACTTCCCTCCTCAATTTCTGAACCCTTGAACTCCTTGCCACCTCTACGTGGAAAACAAGGATTCCAAACTCCGATCACCACATCTGCCTGCCCCCCCCAGTCCCTCTGTGGTCCCCCTTGTCTTCCAGAGGTGCATTGTCAACCAGCAAAGTCGGGCCTCTCCATTTCTCAGAAGCTGCAGATTGTTACGTGACATCACCCTGTGTTTAAATGTTAGTGATTATGCTATCTAAAAAACAAATCTGAGCCAACTGGGGACAAACAAAACTCATTTCAAACACCAGCTCTGTCTCCCATAAGGTCCCGTGTACAACTGCTACAACACAACAGTGGGTCCTGCTGGGTCTCTACTATCATCTGGGAGGAAGGCTATTTATTACCGGGAATCCTACCTTGGTCCCTTGGTGTTAATTGCAGACTCACTGGGTGACGGATTGTATCTGACACGCACCATGTTTCCCGCAGCAAACACAACACTTTGTCAAACTCCGTTTGGTATTGCTCCATCCCTCCATCATTCTCCCTAATGACAAAAATAATTAACACATTCATATAAAAGCACAGGATGAGGAGAGCTTTAATTTATTCATCTAGTTCAGGGTCCTCCCTGTTATCAATATATGACAAGTTAATGTCATATATTAATTAAAAAGCAACAGTGAAGCAATTTAGGAAACTGAGGGATTGTCATGGGTCCTGGTTGTGACAGCATGTTTTGGGCATCATGGAAGATTACAGATTTGCCTTCTGTGGTATCTCATATCCATCATCCAAAAACTACCTGCTCTTAAGGGTAGAGAGAGTGAGCTTGTCTTTGAAAAAGGTGCCTGGGTCTCTTTTCCGGTTGCCGCAGCGCTAGGAACCATGAGTACCAAAGTCTCTCGCGACACCCTCTACGAGGCGGTGCGGGAAGTCCTGCACAGGAAGCAGCGCAAGCGCCGGAAGTTTTTGGAGACGGTGGAGCTGCAGATCAGCCTGAAGAACTACGACCCTCAGAAGGACAAATGCTTCTCTGGCACCGTCAGGCTTAAGTCCACCCCGTGCCCCAAGTTCTCAGTGTGTGTCCTTGGGGACCAGCAGCACTGTGACAAGCGAAGGCCGTGGAGATCCCTCACATGGACATCGAGGCGCTCAAGAAGCTCAACAAGAATAAGAAGTTGGTCAGAAAGCTGGTCAAGAAGTATGATGCCTTTTTGGCCTCAGAGACCCTGATCAAGCAGATTCCTCGAATTCTGGGCCCGGGCCTGAACAAGGCCGGGAAATTCCCTTCCCTGCTGACCCACAATGAGAACATGGTGGCCAAGGTCGACGAGGTGAAGTCCACCGTCAAGTTCCAGATGAAGAAGGTGCTGTGTCTGGCAGTGGCAGTTGGCCATGTGAAGATGACAGATGATGAACTCGTGTACAACATCCACCTGGCTGTCAACTTTTTGGTTTCGCTGCTGAAGAAGAATTGGCAGAATATCCGTGCTTTGTACATTAAGAGCACCGTGGGGAAACCCCAGCGCCTGTACTAAGCTACGGTTCAATAAACTTTATTGTTCCTGTTTAAAAAAAAAAAAAAGAAAGAAAAAAGTGCCTGGGTTTGGTAGCTGCTCACAGGATAGCAGGTGTAACGTATTATGAGAATTTAACAAGGCTCTGAGAAGACGGTTATTGGAAGTTCTGGCTGGAGGGCAAGGCCATGACTCCTGAAAGATTCTGGATCCAAAAGTCAAGTCAGAACTGGATGCCACAGACTTTCTCAATCCAGCCCTCTTTGCCCCTCCCCTAAGGCCAATACATTTCTTTTTTTTTTCTTTCATTATTTATGTATTTATTTTAATCGTTTTATTGGGGCTCATAAGGCTCTTATCACAATCTGTACATACATCAATTGAGCAAAGCACCCTTATACATTCGTTGCACTCATCACTCTCATAATTCACCTTCCACTTGGGTTCCTGGAATCAGCTCGGTTTCCCTTTTTTTTTCCCCATCCCCCTCCCTCCCCGATCCCACCCCTGGTCCCTTGATAATTTATAAATAATTATTACATCTTATCTTACACTCCCCGGCGTCTCCCCTCACCCGCCTCCCCCTTGCCAATCTCCCAGAGAGGAGGTTACACATAGATCTCTGAGATCGGTTCTCCCTTTCTACATGCCCTTCCCTCCTGGTGTCGCCACTCCCACAGCTGGTGTTGAGGGGTTCGTCTGTCCTAGATTCCCTGTGCCTCCAGATCCCCACTGCACCGCTGTACATCCTCTGGTATAACCAGGTCCACAAGGCAAGGTAGGATTAGGGTCATGATGATTGGGAGGGGAGGAAGCGTTCAGGAACTAGAGGAAGGTTTTGAGTTTCATTGTTGCTACACTGAACCCTGAGTGGCCCATCTCCTCCTCACTACCCCTCTGGAAGGGGTGTCCAGCTGTCTACAGGTGGGCGTTGGGTCCCCATCATGCACTCCCCCTCTTTCACGGTGATGTGATTCTCACCACCACCCCACCTTTGATGTTGGAGACCTGGTCTCCTCTGTCCTTCATGATCACCTATGTTGGTGTGCTGCTTCCGTGTGGGCTCGGTTGCTTCTGGGCTAGATGGCCGCTTGTTTGCATTCAAGCCTTTAAGTCCCCAGACGCTATATCTCTCAGTAGCCGGGCACCATCCGCCTTCTTCACCACACTTGCTTATGCACACTTTCGTCTTCAGCCATTATGTGAGAGAGGTGATCACACAATGATTGATTTTGTTCCTTTGTATCTGCTACATGGTCCATTCAACACCTTGTATTCGCTTAGGCCGTGTGCTTCTTCTCTGTGGGCTTTGTTGCTTCTGAGCTAGATGGCCGCTTATTTGCCTTCAAGCCTTTAAGACCCCAGACGCTATATCTTTTTTTGATAAGCCGGGCACCATCAGCTTTCTTCACCACATTTGCTTACACACACGGCTGTCTTCAGTGATCATGTCGGGAAGATGGGTATCCTGCAATGGCTGCTTAGCAGGGTGAGGTGCTATTGTATTGGGGGATTATGCATGAGGAGACCCAATGTCCATCTGCTACCCTACTACTGAACCTATAAATATATGCATATAAATCTATTGCCCCCATAATCATAAATATGTTTACATATGTACATGTCTGTATTTAGGCTTCTCTGTATGCACTTTGCCTCCTACTCCTTTCCTCTATTTCCTTTCGCTTTCCTCCCGACCCATTACCATGTTTAGCCTTCATTCTGGATTCAGTAGTTCCTCTCAGTTACCTTGCTCTTGGTCACTCCCTTCCAGTCCTCCCCTCCCCTCCCTCCTCTGGTTTTGAACCATTCGCTGTTCCCTTGTCCCTGTGTTGGGCGACACCTCCTCCCTTCCCCTACCTCCCACGCTCTCATGTCCCTCCAGGACCGTTGGTCCTGTTGTTTTCTTCTCTCATTATTTGTCCAGCCTATCTTGTCTAGGTGGACCTGCTGACATAGTAATACGTGCATACAAATGGATATGACTTTGACTGCGCCCAAGTGGCCCATAAGAACATGGCTTTGACAGAAGCAACATCGACACGCTGATAAGCAGAAAAGCCACTAGCATACAAAATTTACTGGGTAAAAAAACAAAACAAATTTAAAAAGACTAAACAAAAAGATAGCAAATATTAAAAGAAAAAATTGCTAGTAGTTCAAGGTCCTTTCATTGGCCTTTAGGAGTGTTTTCTAGGTGTAGCTTGTGAGGCGCCACGTCCTGGCCCAGAAGACCATCCTTTCTACTCCCTCGGGCTCCCTTTGCTCTGCTTCCTCCGCTGCTCCACTGCATGTCCCCAGTGTTTGCCTCAGTGTGGCGGGGTCAGCTCAGTTGCCCATCCCCCATTGTGTCTCAGGTGCTGTCCCGTGTAGGGCCATGTGTTGGTGCAGGATGTCATATCTCGTAGTGTGGTCAGCTGAATGGTCCTCTCTGTATGATGGGCTCTTCTAGCTGGTCTATCGACTTTGGGCTTGGTGGACCCAGGTGTACTCCACTATGTCCTTTCTCCTTCTTTTGTTTCAGCTTCCTTCTGGATGTGGTGTGGTGGGTCAGTTCCTTTCCCACTCCAGACAATCTATTTTTGTTTTCTGTGGTATTCCCTTCGAGTGTGGGGGTCGGCCTAATTCTGGTTTGGGCCGGCTTGTCGTCCAGCCTCTTTGTGTAGACCTCTGTACTTTGCGTTGTCCTCCTTGTTTGGTGTGTCGTGTTGGGGTCCGTATGCATGTTCCAAATCTGTGGGGACATAACCGATACTCTCCCCCGGGTGGGTTAGTACCCTGCCCCCCCCCATACCATCCATTCGGATTCTCCCCCTCCCGGTTCTCCCTCTCCCTACCCCACTACCCCTTCTTTATGCTGGGCTCTTATGTACCTCCCTAGGTGTGGCCTGTCCTCCCTCCAACTATCTATGCTTCCTCCCGTTTATTGTGGGATGGATGTTTATTCTTCTATTTCTGTCATGCTGATTGTACTTATCTCAGGGGACTCATGTTGTACCTGTCCCTTTGGGTCTGGCTTACCTCGCTTAACATAATTCCTTCCAGCTCTTCCCATGAAATAACGTGTTTCATGTGCTCATCGGTGCTTTTCAGTGCTGCATAATACTCCATTGTGTGTATGTGCCAAAGTTTGCTAATCCACTCGTCTGTCGATGGAAACTTAGGCTGTTTCAAAGTCTTTGCCATTGTGAATTGTGCCGCAATAAACATTGGAGCGCATATGACTGGTCGTGTTTTATTTGCTGCTTCAACCGGGTATATGCCCAGTAGAGGGATGGCTGGGTCATGAGGTAGATCAATTTCCATTTTCTTTAGGTATCGCCAGATTGCTTTCCACAGTGGCTGTACAAATGTACACGACCACCAGCAGTGGAGGAGGGTTCCTACTTCACCACAGCCCCTCCAACACTTGTTGCTCTCTGATTTACTGATCTGGGCTAGCCTCAGGGGTGTTAGGTGGTATCTCATGGTTGTTTTGATTTGCATTTCTCTTATGGCAAGGGACTTCGAGCACTTTCTCATATGTTTATTGGCCATATTGATCTCCTCTCTAGTGAAAGTTCTTCTCATTTCTTTTGCCCACTTCCTTAGGGGGTTAACTGTTTTCCTCTTTTTGCAGGTCACGATGGTGTTGTAGATTTTAGTAATGAGCCCTTTGTCTGATGTGTCATTACTAAAAATCTTCTCCCAGTCTGTGGGTTGCCTTGTCACCCTCTTGGCAAAGTCTTTCGAGGTGCACATGCATTTTATTCTTATTAGATCCCATTTGTCGATTTCCAATTCACCTGTGTGTGTCCCCTTCCCTGTTGCAGTGAGCCTATGTGCTCCCTGGGCCAGTACGCTGAGATTAGTCCCGATTCCCTCCTTAATGGTCCTGATGGTTTGGGGTTTGACTTCTAGATCTGTGATCCACCTTGAGTGTATTCTTGTGCATGGGGTGAGGTAGACGTCTTATTTCAACTTTCTACATGTGGATATCCATTGTTTCCAGCACCACTTATTAAAGAGGGCATCTGCTTCCCACTTGACATTTTTGGGACCCTTGTCGAAGATCAGTTGTCTATATGCTGATGATTTTACTCCTGGGCTTTCTATTCTTTTCCACTGGTCTGAGTGTCTATCATTGTGCCAGTACCATGCTGTTTTGACCACTGTAGCTGTGTAGTAGGCATTGAAATCAGGTAGGGCGAGTCCTCCAATTGTGTCCTTCTTCTCGAGGAGTTCTCTGCTAATTCTGGGTTTCTTCCCTCTCCATATGAAGTTGGTGGTCAGTTTTTCCAATTCTTTGAAGAAGGTTGAGGGTAATTGGATTGGTATAGCAGGCCAATACATTTCTAAGGGTTATGGATTCTACGAAGTCAGACCCCCAGATATTATGCAAGTGTGTGTGTGTGTGTGTAACAAGGACATGACGTCAGAAGCCCTCAAGAGATTCTGCAAGGGTGTGTGTGTGTGTGAGTGTGTGTAAAAAGGACACATGAAGTCAGAAACACTCCATAGTTTCTGCAAAGGTGTGTGTGTGTGTGTGTGTAAAAAGATCCTGAAGTCAGACGCCATCTAGAAATTCTGCCATGATGTGTGTGTGTGTTTGTAAAAAGGAGCCCAAGTATGAAGCTCTCAAGAGATTCTGCAAGGTTTTATGTGTGTGAGTGTGTGCGTGTGTAATAAGGTCACAAAGTCAGAAGCCCTCTAGAAATTCTGCAAGGGCGTGTGTGTGTGGGGGTGTTTGTAAAAAGGACACAAAGTCAGAAGCCGACTATTGATTCTGCAAAAGTGTGTGTGTGTGTGTGTGTGTAAAAAGGACATGAAATCAGAAGCCCTCTAGGGTTCTGTAAGGGTGTGTGTGTGTGTGTGTGTAAAAAGGACATGAAGTCCGAAGCCCTCTATTGATTCTGCAATGGTGTGTTTGTGTGTGTGTGTGTGTGTGTGTGTGTGTGTGTGTAAAAAGGACATGAAGTCAGAATCCTTGTAGAGTTCTGGAAGGGTGTATGTGTGTGTGTGTGTATAAAGGACACGAAGTCAGAAGCACTCTAGAGATCCTGCAAGAGTATGTCTTTGTGTGTGTGTGTGTGTGTGTGTGTGTGTGTGCAAAAAGGACATGTTGTTAGAAGTCCTCCACAGATTCTGCACAGGTGTGTGTGTGTGTGTCTGTGTGCGTGTGTGTAAAAAGGACACCAAGTCAGAAGCCGACTATTGATTCTGCAAAACTGTATGTGTGTGTGTGTGTGTGTGTGTAAAAAGAACACGAAGTCAGAAGCATTCCAGAGACTCTGCAAGGGTGCGTGCATGTCTGTGTGTGTGTGTGTGTGTGTGTGTGCGTAAAAAGAACACGAAGTCCGAAGCCCTCTAGAATTTCTGCAAGGGTGTGTGTATCTGTGTGTGTGTGTGTGTGTTTAAAAAGGACACAAATTAAGAAGCCATCCAGGAATTCTGCAAGGATGTGTGTGTGTGTGTGTGTGTGTGTGTGTGTAAAAAGGACAGGAAGTCAGAAGCCCTCTAGGAATTTTCCAAAGGTATGAGTATCAGTGTGAGGGAGGGTGTGTGTGTGAGTGTGTGTTTGTAAAAAGGACACGAAGTCAGAAGCCCTCCAGAGATTATGCAAGTGTGTGTGTGTGTGTGTTTAACAAGGACATGACGTCAGAAGGCCTCAAGAGATTCTGCAAGGGTGTGTGTGTGAGTGTGTGTAAAAAGGACACATGAAGTCAGAAACACTCCATAGTTTCTGCAAAGGTGTGTGTGTGTGTGTGTGTGTGTGTAAAAAGATCCTGAAGTCAGAAGCCATCTAGAGATTCTGCCATGATGTGTGTGTGTTTTTGTAAAAAGGAGACCAAGTATGAAGCTCTCAAGAGATTCTGCAAGGTTTTATGTGTGTGAGTGTGTGCGTGTGTAATAAGGTCACAAAGTCAGAAGCCCTCTAGAAATTCTGCAAGGTCGTTTGTGTGGGGGGGTGTTTGTAAAAAGGACATGAAATCAGAAGCCCTCCAGAGGTTCTGTAAGGGTGTGTGTGTGTGTCTGTTTAAAAAGGACATGAAGTCAGAAGCCCTCTATTGATTCTGCAATGGTGTGTTTGTGTGTGTGTGTGTGTGTGTGTGTGTGTGTGTGTGTGTAAAAAGGACATGAAGTCAGAATCCTTGTAGAGTTCTGGAAGGGTGTATGTGCGTGTGTGTGTATAAAGGACACCAAGTCAGAAGCACTCTAGAGATCCTGGAAGAGTATGTCTTTGTGTGTGTGTGTGTGTGTGTGTGTGTGTGCAAAAAGGACATGTTGTTAGAAGTCCTCCACAGATTCTGCACAGGTGTGTGTATGTTTCTGTGTGCGTGTGTGTAAAAAGGACACGAAGTCAGAAGCCGACTATTGATTCTGCAAAAGTGTGTGTGTGTGTGTGTGTGTGTGTGTGTGTGTGTGTGTAAAAAGGACATGGAGACTGAAGCCGTCCAGAGGTTCTGTAAGGGTGTGTGTGTGTGTGTGTGTGTGTGTGTGTGTAAACAGACACAAATTCAGAAACCCTCTAGATATTCTTCAAGTGTTTGTGTGTGTGTGTGTGTGTGTGTGTTTAAAAAGGACAGCAAGTCAGCCACCATCCAGAGATTCTACCAGTGTGTATTTGTGTGTGGTGTGTGTGTGTTTGGGTAAAAAGACACGAAGTCAGAAGCCCTCTAGAGATTCTTCAAGGGTGTGTGTATGTATGTATGTTTGTGTAAAAAGGACACAAAGTCAGAAGCCCTCCAGAGATTCTGCAAGGTTGTATGTGTGTGTGTGTGTT